>NW_014543619.1:603499-639223 GCF_000741045.1 Vigna radiata var. radiata | reverse complement strand
CTTTTGAGCTTAATGAGAATAAACTTTTCTAATTCAGAAAATTATTCTCTCTTGAAAGTCATTGGCTAGAGAGTCCAAAGACCTCTAGCCACCTTCCAAAGCACACTTCTTACTATTCATTTTCCAAATATTCCACAGTGCTTCTCTCTCATCCACCGTGGCCANTCCTTCACTGCCACCTAGCACCTTGCCTGCGTCAGCATTTCACTCTCTCCTCAGTACACTTTCATTTCGTGTTTCAGACCTACATCACTCCTTCATTTCTTCAGATTCATTCTCGCATCTTCACTCTCGACAGATAAAGAGCTCCTCACCGTGATTCATTCTTCATCATCACAGATCCACCATTGTTGCCATCTCTCACCGGTAAAACTCGTTCCTCTTCATAGATCCCTCCTTCTCCTCCATTTTGCTAGGTTTTCTACCGATTAAAACCTTCATTCATCATATCCGTCCATTTCTACCGATTGATTCGGTTTTTAGACCGATTAAACACCATTCCAACCTTCGATCTTCCATCTCCACCGATTAAAACACCATTTCCACCGTTTAATCGGTCCAAATCAAGTTTCCTCCCTTTCTAGGGTTTCGCCGATCTAGGTTACAAATATCTGAAATTCCTTTCTCAGATCTGATTTGTTCTTCTCTGTTATGCATCTATCTCGATCACTCTGTCGATTGTTCCCTCATATTATATTCTGCTGCATATTTCTCTCGTCGGAGAAGCTTGGAGGAGCTTTACCTGCTTTTGCGTCGTGCTAATCGGTCAGCTCCTCAAGGCGTCCCGTATCACCGGGCGCCAAAGTTGGTCGCGCGGGCGATTTGCCTTAAGTCGCGCCACCGCCCAAGCGCCAAAAACTGCCGCTCAGGCCCAAAACTGGCGCTCAGGTGCCGCTCGGGCGCTCTGGTCAACTTTTCTGGTCAACTGGTTGACTTTTCTGGTTGACTGGTGGACTTTTCTGTATTCTGGTTGACTTTTTTGCACTGCTACTCTTTGATAATTCAATCCTTCTTTCAAATCATTCAATAAACCTACAAAGTCAAGGGAAACCAAGCATAAAACCAAGAAAACCAACTTTGAATCTCTTATTCTCTAACTTAATAAAAATGCATGATTCCAAGCTAATTCTAAGCCATAAAGGGTGTGATTTAATATCAAAATCAAGTATGAAAGTAACTGTTTTTCAACCGTTATCAATTATCACATATAAGTGTCATTCGAGTGACATCTCCAAATTTCAATTCACTAAGTAATTGTTTAAGCCACATAAGCTCACAAGTAGTTGATGCCATAGCTCTATATTCTGCTTCTGCGCTGGACCTAGCCACAACACTTTGCTTCTTACTTTTCCAAGATATCAGGTTGCCACCAATAAAGACACAATATCCAGAAGTAGACCTCCTATCAGAAGGGGAACCCGCCCAATCAGCATCTGAATAACAAACGATCTTTGTATCGTTGTTAGGACCACATAGCAAACCTTTTCCAGGTGATCCTTTAATATACTTCAGTATGCGAACAATTGCATCCCAATGGTCTTTACATAGGGAGTTTAGAAATTGACTCACCACACTAACTGTGAAGGAAATGTCAGGACGCGTAACAGTAAGATAGTTTAATTTACCAACTAATCTTCTGAACCGTTCAAGATCTGAGAAAGGCTCCCGCTGATTTGGTAAGAGTTTGATGTTAGGATCCATAGGTGTCTCAACAGATTTACAGTTCATTAACCCTGTTTCCTCCAAGATATCTAATGCATACTTTCTTTGAGATATGACAATACCATCATTGGATTGTGCTACTTCAATACATAAAAAGTACCAAAGTTTACCAAGATCTTTCGTTTGAAAATGGTGAGAAAGGTGTTGTTTCATCTGAGAGATGCCAAGATAGTCGCTTCCTGTGAGAACAATGTCATCAACATATACTATTAAGTAGATACATCCAACACGTGAGTGGCGATAGAACACTGAATGATCCGCTTCACTGCGAGACATACCAAATTGTTGAACAACACTGTTGAATTTACCAAACCAGGTCCGAGGAGACTACTTTAGGCCATATAAGGATCTACGATGACGACATACCAATATAGAAGACTCCCCCTGAACAACAAAGCCGGGCGGTTGCTCCATATAAATTTCTTCAAGCAAATCACCATTAAGGAAAACATTTTTTGACATCAAGTTGGTAAAGAGGCCATTGTCGAAGAGCGGCCATGGCAATGAATAGGCGAACAAAGGTCATTTTCGCCACTAGAGAGAAAGTATCACCATAATCCAAACCAAAAATCTGTGTGTAGCCTTTGGCAACTAGTCGAGCCTTCAAACGATCAATTGTACCATCAGGGCCAACTTTGATAACATACACCCACCTGCAACCAACAACAGACTTTCCAGATGGTAATTGGACAAGCTCCCAAGTTCCACTTTTCTATAAAGCACTTAATTCATCCAGCATGGCTTGACGCCAACCAGGATGAGTTAAGGCATCACCCACAGATTTGGGAATTGACACAGAAGAAATGAATGAGAGACATGTGTAAAAAGATGGAGATAATTTGTGGTAACTAAGAACAACATAATGGGGGGAAGGGTTACGAGTGGAGCGTATAACTTTACAGAGTGCAATGGGCAGGTCAGACTCATTTGCTAGAGCCGGAGGAGACACAGGAGGCGGCAATAGAAGTGAGTCATGAGGGAGATGATTGCGGCGACTATAAACCTGAAGGAGTGGAGTTGAAGGACAATCGTGTGGGGAATAAGAGTCTAAAGAAGGAGAAGGATCATAGAAAAAAAGGAATATCAACAGTAGCACGTGGAGGTACAGATCGAGAAGATAAATGTGAAGAGTAAAACAAAGATTCATCAAAAGTGACATCAGCCGAGATGAAATGACGATTGAGGGAAGGGGAAAAACACTTATATCCCTTTTGTGACCGTGGAAATCCTAAGAAGACACATTTGTGAGATCTAGGAGATAACTTATCAAGACCAGGACTAAAATCATGAACAAAACATGTAGACCCAAAAACTCTAAGAGGTAATGAATGTAAAGGGTCTTGAGGAAATAAGATAGAATGAGGGATTTTGTTATCTAGGACAAAAGACACCATGCGGTTTATGAGATAACATGCAGTAAGAACTGCATCACCCCAAAAACGCGAGGGTACTTGACCATGGATTAGAAGTGTACGAGTTGTTTCAATAAGGTGTCTATTCTTGCGCTCAGCCACCCCATTTTTTTTTAGGGGTATAGGCACATGAGGTTTGGTGAAGAATGCCATGAGAAGCCATAAAATGTTTAAATGGTTGAGAAATTCACGACCATTATCACTGTGTAAAGTGCGAATAGAAACCCCAAACTAAGTTTTTATTTCATTGAAAAAAGTTTGGAAAATAGAAAACAACTCTGAACGATTCTTCATTAGAAACAACCAAGTACACCTGGAATAGTCATTAATAAAGGTAACAAAATACTGAAACCCTAAAGTTGAATTAACACAACTAGGTCCCCAAATATGAAATTGAACCAATGAAAAGGGGGATGGCGCTTGTTGTGAAACATTACGAGGAAAGGAACTACGAGTATGTTTACCTAACTGACAAGACTCACATGGCAAACTTGATAATTTTGACAAACTAGGAACAAGTTGCTACAATTTGGCAAGACTGGGATGACCTAATTGAGCATGAAGAAGGGATGGTGACTCCATGATTACGCCAGCATGTGGAGAAGGGCGGAGATGATTGTTGACTCTCTGGCAAGTGTACCAGATCGTTTCAAGTAATATAATTGGTAAAACCCAATATCGTTCTTCCCAAGAGACTCGAAGGCCTTATCGTTCATGCAAATTGAAAACGTAAGACTTGTAAAGAAAATTAATTGGTGGGAATGCAAAAACAAAAAATAAACATGCAAATGCGGTTGATTCAATTGACAAGAAAAACACTATGGATGAATGGAGTTGTTGGGGGTTTACAATTTCATCTTATCCGCTCTTTCTTATCTACTCCTCTTATTTAATTTGCTTTGTTATCTAATTGTCATGCAAACTTTCTTAGTCTACCCTTAACCCGATCCCTCGGCGAAAATAGCCTATTACTATATACTGGCTTGCTATCCCTAGCCTTCCTTAGTACTTAATAACGCATTAAGAACAGAAGCAAAAACAATTGATCGTCCTACCCCCCTATCCCTATGTGGTATTGCTTAATCAAGGAATTTCTCACCAGTTCATGACAGTACTGTACGTCCCCATATCAATAAAGACAAACAACAATTATCAAATGAGTTAAACGATAAAAGCTTTAAGTACAAATGAGAACCCAACAATTGATAACTAAAGCATACGACAAGCATATAATTAAACAAGAGTTTCAATAAAAGAGAGTTTCAAAAGATTACATTGTTTCCCCCAACAACAAAAGGGTTTAGTTCAACATTATCATGGAGAAACTAGATGAAAAATGATGGAAGAATGGAAGAACAAACCCTAGATAGGATAGGGAGATCTTCTCCAAGGAATGAAAATTAGGTCTGTCCGTTATTTCCCCGTTTTTCCTAATTTTGCTTAATTTGGTCGGAAGTTCGTATTTTCACTAATTTGAGTTTTCTGAGCTGATTAACTGCATTTTTGGTTGCAGGGAAATTTTGGGAAACATCATTTAGAGCATTAGGATGGTGGCGTGCACATTAAAGACTCAATAATTAGTCATTTCAATTTTAATTAAGTTGTAACTTAGTTTTCTAGAAACTTTAATTAGGATTTTATGTATTGGGCCCTTTTTAGTGGCAAAATTGTAAAAGCCCAATGTGTGGGACACTTGGCATAGACTTTAGGGTTTCTTTTAGAGGTGGACCCCACCATTTTAGTGGCTCTCTTGGTATTTGGGGTGGCAAGACCGTCCACACACTCCAAGACTCCTTATTTTCACACTTTGCATGGGTTTCATGAACTTTCTCCTTGGGAGCTTGTAGGGTTTCATTTTCTTTAAGCTATGGAATGACCAAGATCATATTTTTCTTCTTCTCTTGCTTGAATCTTGATTGTCTTTGCTTGGTGGTGGTGAAAACCGTCCCATATTTCACTTTGTTTCTTGTTCTTTGAAGTTGAAAGTATGAGCTTGAGGTTGTTTCTTTGCATTTTCATGATGGGTCTTTGGTTTGAATGAAGAGCTATTTCGTTTTTCTCCCCCTTTGCTGCCATATTTTCGTATTTACTTTGAGTTTCTTGGATTGGATGACGAAAATGAGTTGTTGTTGAGCTTAGGAGTGAAGAAAGCTTGAGTTGGTGTATGGGTGTTTGAGGTTTGAACTATTTTCTTCTTGTGCTTTTGTTTGATGGTTGGAAGCAATATTTAGAGCTGGAACATTGTGTTTATTGATGACGACTGGACGGTTTTGCAAAGGGGTCTAGGGATTTCATTTTGTTTTTAGCAAAAGTTTGAAGAAACGTGAGTGTTGGGTTGGTTTGTATTAGTAGAACTTGGCTTTGTTGTTCTGGAATCATTTTGCAATTGAAACCTTAGGGTATCTTGAGTGTATTCTCGATTTGGAAGGGTGGAGAAAGGTTTTGGAAGCTTGCTTGGTGGAGGAAAACCGAAAATGAGTGTAGTAAGGAGAGTGAAATACACATTTAATTTTTACCTCTTTTGGACAAGCACAATATGAAGCACATTTTCATAGAAGGAATATTTCCAATTCTGGTGGTCATCTTTTGCTAGCAATTACCGTGCATTGATATGAAGAAGAGAATGTCTTTTGCTTTTATTTCCTTTGACCTTGCTTATGTGGCACATTGGTAGATAAATTTAGCACCTTGTTGACCCGTGAAGTTGGGAGACTACGTTTTCTTACATGGTGAGGAAGGAGAGCTCGACAATTGTGCTTGAGAGAAGACGATTACCAAAGTTTGCTGCATGGTAGGAGAGAGGGGACGGTTCCGTAGTGATGTGGAAGGCACATGCTTAGTTTCTTGGAGAATGAAGCACATGAGACAAAAAGAGCATCATATTTAATTGTGTATTGAAGGAAGGAAGTGAAATGGGAGTTAGGGTGCTGCAACTCACGGCCAAGAAGGTTTTTGGCCATTCTAGAAATTGAATTTCTTTATTTGGTGCATGGATGGTCACGTGATATTGCTAGTAGGAAGTCATGTTGTTTATTTCGTTTATTTTCAATTAATTTGCATAGTAGGTTGGGTTGTTTTTTATCTCTTTAATTTAGTGTTGCATTTTAATAATTTTAATTGAGCTAGATATTTGTTTGTCACATTATTGGGGTCTTGTTATTTTGTTTTAATGTTGTTTATTATGTTTGGTAGCGATAATTTAACTGTCATGTAGTTTAGGTTAGTCGGGTTGGTCATTAATAAAATTGCTTTGTTTCCTGAGATTTCTTGGATTGTTCTTGTGTTTATTTTGCTCTGCCTCACATTCTATGAAATCTGACTGTGTTTTTGCAATGGGTATACGCTTAGTTTCCCGATTGGTGATTGCATCTTCGCTTAGTTGATCAATCTGTATAGAACACACTGGATGGAATAGGTGTATTGCGTTCGCTTAGTTCGCGATTATGATAACATGATTAGCCTTTGCTTAGTTGGTTAGCTGTGTTGGGTAGAGGTTTGAGTCGATGCTTTATTGTGTAAATATGTGATTGGAAGCATAGTAATTGAATTAAGGACCAAATGTTTTTATTCTGTATTTGATTCCATTTTGCATTTTGTTTTCACATTTCTGTTTGAATTTGTGTTTTAATTTAATTCATCTGCTTTCACAAACTTTTCAGCAACCCCCTCCCCCACTTCATGTGTGACCTAATTCTTGAACTGCAAAATTGGTCCTTGAGAGACGACCTAGGAGTCACTTCCTAGTACTATACTGCATTCTTTTATGCACATTAAATTTTGCATGGGATGCGACACCCATCAGCGGTTCCTAGAGTCTTCTTTTCTTTATTTTTCTTCCTCTTTCTTGAGTCTAAGACCTTCATCTTCAATCCCATTCTTCACTTTTATCAAAAATGCTACAAAACAATGCAAAACAAGCATAATATCGCTAAAAACAGTGTTTGACTCTTGACTGACTCAATTTATGTGTTTTGCTTGATTCTAAGCTCATTCTAAGTCTTAAAGGGTGTAATTTGGTCTCAAATGACATATGAAAATAGTTGTTTTTCAACCGTTATCAATGATATAGGCCATGAGACTCACATCCTGTGTGAATCATGTGTTTCGAACTTCGGTCCTACAACCAACAAAATCTTTGGTAAATGAAATAACACAATTAAGGGAACGAGTTAGACGACTTACGGACAATAAGTTAAAAGGAGACCTAGGGACATAAAGTACATGATCAATGGATATGGACGTAAAAATATGAACAATACCAATACCATGAGATGAGACTCTAGACTCATCTACCATTCTTACCGAGGGTAAATTATTCGGATAGGACAAGGAAGAAAACAAGGACTTGTTACCGGTGATATGATCGGTGGCGCTTGAGTCAAGGACCCAAGATCCGAGAGAGTGAGTCAGACCAACAAAAGGATTACCTGTGAGTGTAACAAAAGCAAATGTAGTGGAACTCAGGCGCTAACGGTCCTCATACCATTTGAGAAATTCCTGAAAGAGTGCAGAGTTATCTATGCTATTTGATGAAATAGGATGGTCTGGGTGAGACAAACCCCGATCATTAAGTTGGGCAGCCATGGAAAGGGAGAGACCCTAAAAATTCAATGTGCTCCAATTGATGCAACGACCACAGATCTAGAAAGAGGGCGAGGAGGCGATCACGGCGGTGCTGGTTGGCGGCGGTGGGCTCCGGCGACGCGCGGGCACGCGCGGCAGGAAGCAGCAGATCTGCGAACTCTGGCGATTGCGCGTGGGGGCGCGTGGATGCTCCGATCAGATGGAGTGGTTGTCGGTCGATTCTGGAACTCCCGTGATGGCGGCGGCGACAATGATGAGTACTGGAGACCGTGGAAGAGGCTGGAGTAGATTGGAACCTAAGCTCTAGATACCATATGAAATAGTGAAAGAAATGAGGGGAAATCTCCCTTGTGTCTTTGCATACACATAGGGTAATGTATTTATAATAATAGGAATGTGGGCTAAGCCCAAATACAAATGAATATGTAAAAATAAAATAATAAGCATAGGGACTATATTTCCCTAATTAACATAAACACACAATATATAACAAACGCCATGGTGTTAATTATATTTTCATATATGGTCATTCAGGTTGTTATTTATATTCACTAGTGCAAAGCTGCTGTTTAACATCACCCAGTAGACGTCAGTTTCCTGATAACCCGACGTCTACGTCTGTGCGGTGGCATTATCGTAAATAGTTTGGTAAACTAGACGTCTGTTTCAAGGTAAGGCCACGTCTATGACATTGTAGACGTCGAGACTGCCGCAAACTGACGTCTAATTACCTGAGGTAGGTGATAAGACAGTCTATTAACGTCGGTGTTCATGGGGGCCGACGTCTTCTCCTTTTTCTCTTGCTTCAACTCTTCTTTTTCTCACTTGTCGCACCTCTTCTTTTTATCTCTTGCGGCATTGCATTGTTGTTTTCTGATAACGTCATTGTCTTCCTCCTCTCCTTTTTCTCTCTTGCGACATTGCATCTCAGGTGCGTGGTTTTTATTGTTACCGTTTAATCTTTGTCAGTCTTTCATTGATTATATCTTCTGGTTCAACTGATTAAATTTGTTTTCTTTGTGTTGTGTTTTAGTACAGTTTTGTTCCTTTCTTGGGGTAACGTAGTAACACATTCTACCTTTGCTAGCTGCCTCCCAGAAAAAGCGGCGTCTGGTGAACAACCTAAAAACGACCGTGATTTTTTCCTCTTGCAGATGAAAATGGAACTAAGCAACAACCTAGGTTCGGTTTTGGGTTGAAAAGATCCATAAGAAATTCAAAAGTCGCAAGCTTTTTTTAGGGGGAAACTAGCAAAAGGAGATTGTGCTACTAGGCTATCCAAAGACGGGAACAAAATTGCACTAAAACACAACTACTGTATTAGACGTCGGTTAATGCAAAAACCGACGTCTATATGTGCTCTTAGATGTCGTTCAGTATCATGTTCGAAGTCTTTATGTGCTCTTAGACGTCGGTTCTTGACTCACTGGCAAGTGTACCAGATCGTGCAAGTAATATAATCGGTAATACCCGATATCGTTCTTCCCAAGAGATTCGAAAGGATTATTCGTGTGAATTAAAATCGTAAGACTTGTAGAGAAAGAATTAATTGTTGTGGATGCAAAGACAGAAAATAAACATGCAATGTATTTGATTCAATTGACGAAAAAGACTATGAATGAATGAAGTTGTTGGGGGTTGACAATTTCATCTTATTCGCTCCTTCTTATCTATTCCTCTTGTTTAATGTGCTTGATTATCTAATTGTTATGCAAACTTTCTTGGCCTACCCTTAACCCGATCCCTCGACGAAAAGAGCCTATTACTAATTATCGGTTTGCTATCCCTAGCCTCCCCTAGCAATTAATAATGCATTAAGAACAGAAGCAAAAATAATTGATCGTCCTACCCCCTCTCCCTAGGTTGGTATTGCTTAATCAAAGAATTTCTTACCAGTTCATCACAGTATTGTACGTTCCCGTATCAATAGAGACAAACAACAGTAATCGAATGAGTTAAACGATAAAAGCTTTAAGTGCAGACGAGAACCCAACAATTGATAATCAAAGCATATGAAGAATCATATAAAGAAACAGGAGTTTCAATAAAAGAGAATTTCAAAAGATTACATTGTTTCTCCCAACAACAAAAGGGCTTAGTTCACCATTGTCATGGTGAACCTAGATGAAAAATAATGGAAGAATGAAAAGCAAACCCTAGATAAGATGAAAAGGAGCCTAAGCATCCAAGACATCCTCTCTAGAGAGTGAAAATTAGGTCTGGCTGTCATCTTCTGTCAAAAGAATGAGAATGAAATCGTAACAGGGCTATTTATTGCTGAGGAGCGTCACAGAAAACAGGCCCAAGCCCAGCGGACAACCGCCCGACGGCACACTTATGCCGCCCGGCGGTTTGCCCTTAATCGCGCCACCGCCTGGCGGTTTGCCTCTAATTGCAAATCCGCCCAGTGCCCACGCCAGGTGCCTTCTCCTCGCCTTGGACCGCCCAACGGTGAATTTTGCCGCCGGGCGGTTTCTTGACTCTTCTTTTCTTCAATTTTCTTCCTCTATCTTGAGTCTAAGACCTTCATCTTCAACCCCAATCTTCNCTTTCATCAAAATCACTATAAAACAATGCAAAACAAGCATAATATCGCTAAAAACAGCTTTTGACTCTCGACCAACTCATTTATTGAGTTTTACTTCATTCTAAGCTCGTTCTAAGTCTTAAAGGGTGTAATTGGTCTAAATTGACATATGAAAATAACTGTTTTTCAACCGTTATCACAACCCCAAACATAGAACTTTGATTGTCCTCAAGCAAATAATACAAAACAGCAAACAAAGTAAAGTTTGGTTGTCTACTCATTCATCCAATAGTTTAACATTCCTAAAGTACATGACAAGAACTACTCAAATTCAGATTTTCAGTGGAGTCAAATCAAGATGCACACATGCTTTCAATTCAGTTAAGCTCACGAGTTACTCAACAGATGTTATACATTATAAATGGTCATTCCACTAAGCAAAGATGAAATCATGAAATATAACAATTCTCACCAGGCAAGTGTTTCATTCAATCACTCAAGTGTATAGGGTAACACTTAAACACTTTATCATTCACAAGTCACATGAAACAAAATTGCCATTCATCTAAAACAACCAAAATCCTTACATGCAAATACCATCAAAAGGACTTTTCCAAGGCTTGTAATGAGGCTGAGCTAACAAGAAAAACTGGTTTTTCTAGAATGCAAAATCCTTGAGTTAAGAGAACTACCCTGACATTCAACATTTAAGTACAACTCTCTTCCTCACCAATCTCACTTATTCCCAACTTTTTCCTTTTTCTTTTGCATTGAGCCTATCTTCATGCTTTTCTTCTTTTCTTTTCTTTTTCTCGTGTATTTTTCTTTCACAACTTTTGAGCTCAATACTTTTCAAGTGCCCTCCAATTTCCCCCAAGCAACCCAAAACTTGAACCTTTTCATCACAAACAATTGAGCTCATCCCACTCAAGGTAAAGAATGTCAAGACAAGGGTTCACATCCTGTTAAGGCTAAGGTTCAAAAATGGTATAACATTTTCAAGCATTTTGGGTGAAAATTTGGCTAGAGAAGGGTTCTCAAAAATGGCCTTGATCATATGACATTTACATGCAGTTCAATCAATCATCCAGATTAAGGCAATATCATTAATGTTTTCCTATGAACAATACATACAACAATAANAACTCTGGAGCTCAATACCTCACACAACATGCTTTCTCACACAATATTCATTCATACACCCTGCTTAACATCATAACCACAATCATAAGTCATCACCCATCTGTTTCACAGAATATCAACATGCATTACAACTCAATTCTCATCCACATCAAATCCTCATCAAATAGGCTCATCATGCAAATCATTCAGTTAAACATCTTCAGAGAAAAAGTATTCAAGCCAAGCATACACACTGAAAATAAAGTGCAACCTATTCTAAGAATTTAAATGCAAAGGTAAAAGGGAGAATCTAGGTTGCCTCCTAGTAGCGCTTGTTTAATGCGCGAGCCTGACCCAAACTTGTTTAGCACTTTTCAGTAAGTGCAAATCCTTCCAACACCCATCAGTAGGTGTACCTTCCTATGTTCTTCAGTAATTCCACAAACTTTGGCATCCCCTAGTAGATGCCACCCAAAAATTGTTCCAAAAATTCAAAAATTACATGTTCAACAAAAGCATAAAACAAAAACTAAAATTTACACAAATTATAATTGTCCCAGCAATGTCACGTGTTATCCTTCTTGTCGGTGTCTCCAGTACACCGGATCCTCAGCTTTCTTTTATGCAATTGCTTGACCTGTCCATTATATGGCATCTCAATCTCCACCATCCCTTCCTCCTTTAGCCCTTTTAATGCCCACTCCTTCTTCTTATATTTCACTTTAATGCCTGGCTGGAAGGAGTCTTCCTTTAATTCAGACTGGATGGATCTTCTTTCTTGATTCACAGGTACCTGCAAAACATTACAGCTGTCAGTATAAACAATACCTGATGTGCTATCTTCAGAAGCAGTTTCTCTCTCCGGCTTCTTATGTCCGACTCTCCTTATTATTCTGACCTCTTCCTCCTCATAGCCAGTATAGAGAAGCAAATATTCCTCATCTCTCATCATTATCCTTTTATCATGGACACTAATAAGCATCCTGGATGTTGCCATGAAAGGTCTTCCCTAAATCACAGGAATCTCTTCATCATTTTATGTGGTCTCTATTCTTTTTGACAACTACCCAATCTGTGTTTCCAATGACCTGAAACTAGCTTGATCACTATTTAGCTGAGACTCATAGACTTTGAAGAATTTATCAAATCAGTCACTGAGGTCTCTAACTGTCTTTGTCAAGCTGCTGACTTGCTGCCATAAAGGTGATGGTTGTTGCTGCCGAAAGCCTGCTACAGGTCCAAAAGAATTATTCTGATGTTGCCCAACACTGGGGTGATTCTTCCAACCTTGGTTGGAACTACCTTGGTTGAAGGCACCTTGCTTATACGGAAACTGGGCTCCCATGTAGTTAACATCATGTTGCAACTCCTTGGGAAAAGCACATTGACCATTGATATGGTCGCCACCACATAAGTTGCAAAGTTGATGAGTCTGAAAAATGTTTCTTACCCCTATTGGAAATTCAGCAAGGATCTTTGTCAGCTTGTCCAATTTCTAGGTCAGGAGATGATTTTGTGCTGTCATTGCATCATTAGCAGGGAGATGTAAGAGTCCTCCCTTCTGCGTGCCTCTCTCACTATTTACCACTTCACTCATGGCCATGCTCTCAATCAGTTCATATGCCTCATCTTCAGTCTTGGTATTTATGCTGCCTCTAGTGGAAGCATCTATCATCATTTTAGACTGAGTATGGAGGCCCCCCAGGAAGGCAAGTAGATATAAAGTCTTATCAAGCCCGTGGACAAGAGTCTTTCTTAGCAAGCCTTTAAATCTGTCCCATGCTTGACCCAAAGTTTCCTCCATTCCTTATTTGAAGGCAGAGATCTCTAACTTCCCTTGATTAATCTTGGTTGGCGGGAAGAATTTGTTCACAAATTTTGCTGCCAATGCATCCTAGTTTCTGAATGTGCCTTCCTCGAACGAATGCAACCATGCTTTAGCGCTTCCTCCAAGAGAGAAAGGAAACAGACTGAGTCTAACCCTGTCGTTAGAGACTCCATTTATCTTCACGGTGTTGCATATCTCACTGAAAGTGGTTAAATGATCATATGGATTTTCGTTTAACATTTTGTGAAACTGATTACTCTGAACAAGCTGAATAAGAGTAGGGTTCATAACCATATTGGTTGCATTGTCTGCAGGCAAAGCTATGTTGTTGAAGTTCATAGGACCCACCATGTTGGATGCGTCCCCAAGTGTATGCCTAGGAGGAGGTTGGTCCGCCATCTCCTCAATATTCTGTGCAAAGGTCTCAAATGAATAGTGCAAAAGTTCTTCAGGAGAAGGAAAGTTTTCAATTGCAGGGTGTCTAACTTTCCTCCTTCTCCTATCTGAGAGTCCTTCCAAGAGAGGTTGCTGGTCTTTTCTGCTTCTAGTGTGTATTGTTTCCTGCATACACAAGAAACACACCCTAAAAGCACTTTTACAGAAAATAAAACAAAACAAAATAAAAAACAATAATTAAAAACAAGTCAAATGTCAATCAATTCACACTACTAAAAATAACCTCGAGTCCCCGGCAACGGCGCCAAAAACTTGTTGACTCACTGGCAAGTGTACCAGATCGTGCAAGTAATATAATCGATAATACCCGATATCGTTCTTCCCAAGAGACTCGAAAGGATCGTTCGTGTGAATTAAAATCGTAAGACTTGTAGAGAAAGAATTAATTCTTGTGGATGCAAAGACAGAAAATAAACATGCAATGTATTTGATTTAATTGACGAAAAAGACTATGGATGAATGGAGTTGTTGGGGGTTGACAATTTCATCTTATTCGCTCCCTCTTATCTATTCCTCTTGTTTAATGTGCTTGATTATCTAATTGTTATGCAAACTTTCTTGCCTACCCTTAACCCGATCCCTCGGCGAAAAGAGCTTATTACTAATTACCGACTTGCTATCCCTAGCCTCCCCTAGCAATTAATAATGCATTAAGAAAAGAAGCAAAAACAATTGATCGTCCTACCCCCTATCCCTAGGTTGGTATTGCTTAATTAAGAAATTTCTCACCAGTTCATGAAAGTACTGTACGTTCCCGTATCAATAGAGACAAACAACAGTTATTGAATGAGTTAAACAATAAAAGCTTTAATTGCAGATGAGAACCCAACAATTGATAATCAAAGCATATGAAGAATCATATAAATAAACAATAGTTTCAATAAAAGAGAGTTTCAAAAGATTACATTGTTTCCCCCAACAACAAAAGGGTTTAGTGCACCATTGTCATGGTGAACCTAGATGAAAAATAATGGAAGANTGGAAAAGCAAACCCTAGATAAGATGAAAAGGAGCCTAAGCATCCAAGAGATCCTCTCTAGAGAGTGAAAATTAGGTCTGGCCGCTCTCTTCTGTCAAAAGAATGAGAATGAAATTGTAACAGGGCTATTTATAGCTGAGGAGCGGCCAACCACCCGGCGACACACTTATGCCGCCTGGCGGTTTGCCCCTAATCGCGCCACCGCCCGGCGGCAGGGGGCAACCGCCCAACGGTTTGCCTCTAATCGCAAATCCGCCTAGCGCCCACGCCAGGTGCCTTCTCCTCGCCTTGGACCGCCCAGCGGTGAATTTGGCCGCCGGGCTGTTTCTTGACTCTTCTATTCTTCAATTTTCTTCCTCTATCTTGAGTTTAAGACCTTCATCTTCAACCCCAATCTTCACTTTCATCAAAATCACTACAAAACAATGCAAAACAAGCATAATATCGCTAAAAACAGCTTTTGACTCTCGACTGACTCATTTATTGAGTTTTACTTCATTCTAAGCTCATTCTAAGTCTTAAAGGGTGTAATTTGGTCTAAATTGACATATGAAAATAACTGTGTTTAGAAGTCCAATTATTGGTTAATGCTTTGTCCGACGTCTAATTAGTGCCTTTAGAAGTCCACTTAAACCAGTGTCGACGTTTATTGACGTCGATCATGGGCACTAACTGAAGTCATTATAGACGTTTGTGTTTAGGATGTCTAACGTCCCATTGACATCACCGGTTTAGACGTCAGTTGATTAATAGATGTTAAAAGCCCAAAATAATCGACGTTCATCAGCGTTTTTCCACTCGTGATTTTCACATTTTCACATATATTTTTACATTTTCTATTTCCTTACTTCTGGTATATCTCGCGCTTATATTGGCATATATGGGACAAGCTGCATATTTTTCATATCATCATGATTTTGATCTCTAAATCAGTTTCTATGTCTCAGTTCCAGGTATTCATTGTCCAAGTTCACTTCACAATTCCTTACTAGTCGAAAAACAGTAAAATTTGAAGGAAGCCACATAAATAGCTAACTAGAAAAAAACTCCTAGCAATGATTTGCTGCAGAGCATGAGAGAAGACCCGTTTCATGATTCATCTCTCTTATAAGTAACTGAAATTCATCTCCTGAAGTATATACATGATTATATTTACTGATACCAACTCAAGTAATTGAAATTCATCTCCTCTACTTTTAGTTTGTGTTTCTGGTTTCCATCTTTTAAGTTTGTTTAGTTTAGATTGAATAAAGAAAGGTTTCTTATTGGAATTCTCAATATATATACTTATGCTTATATGCCATGATGGAAGCTATGAAAGTAGGGTACAGTACTTTAGTATTGTCTTTACTTGGACATGACCTTTCTCTGTTATTTTCCCACCTGATGAATAACTTTTGGTAAAGGATGCATTTGGTTCGGTGAAAAAGGAGTACGTTTGGGAGAAGAATTAAAAAAGATAGGTAGTCCCTCTAATTACTTCTTAGTAGGGTATACAATATAGTAATAATTATAATCATAATGTATATGGTGTGCAACAGAAACCAGAGAACATTCCTTCCAAAAATTAAGTACTCCATCTAAAAGTAAGGTGGGTTTCTATTATTTTTATGGGATCCTTTTTTAGATATTATTTGTTCTTGATGATTTTATGTTTTTTTTTTCTCATTTAAAGCTTAGAGTCTTGCTGTCATGACCAATTCAGTTTTTATTTCATCCATTATACACACGTGCATGAATGGGAAGGCATTGCTTTAACCTTACACAGAGCTCAGGAAACGCATCTTAATGATTAATCAAATTAGATTTTGCTTGAAGAACTAATGTCCTTTTGTTAAAAGACCCTATTCAAAACCAACTGGGAGAATCTCTGCAGTATAATAGTATTTTATTTTTCTTATAATTTAGAAATATCATGTTAAAAGGATAAGAATTTGAGAAAAAGGAACACATTTAGAAGTTTCAAATGTAGTACAAAACCTATCTTATTATCTCCTTTATATAATTTTTAGAACTTTTTTTTTCAAAAGTATTTGTGGATGCATATAAAGATTTCACTTAATTTTTTTAATCTTTTACACTTATAAATACTTTAGAAAATTATTGTTGTGTTTGTTGGCTCTAATTTTTCTTTGAACACTTTTGATGGCTTTACAGGTAATGTTGATATGTCTCATTTGCATCAAAGATCAAACATGGAACAAGCTCTAACCACAAGAGATATCCTCGAAAGGACAGAGAAATGGAAATTTGCTGTTGAGGAAGAAAAGTGGTTAGATGAATATCTTATTTTAAAAGTTTTTGTTTATAAATAAACAATAACTTAATGGCGATGAACTTGTGATTTTTTTTGGTTGAACTTGGATAGTTTTAATTAATTGACTAATAGTGATAAGGTTTCTTGTCTATCAGAAATTAAATGTGGAATTGATAGGATTGCGATGCTATTTACTGTCATATCCACAGTAATATTTAACTAATATAAAAGTATCATATAAACACAAAAGCTTTAAAAGATTTAGACATGTTCACTTGTCATCGTTGCTATGTACTAATTAGTGCCTCTAAAATTAACACTTAACACTTTGTCAACGTGTGTGTTCAGTTATTATCTAATAATTTATGATAATGTTTTATTGTTATTTAACTTAATTTTCTTTTTCATATATAACAGTGATGAGTAGTCAATAGAGATGAACTTAAAGATAATGATGAAGAGATTAACATAATAAATATTGTGATGAAATGGAAATAATGCTTTCAAATACGTTGCAGGAATTAATTTAATTTGATATTTTTGTAGGAATTAAAGATGAGACCTCGATTATGATAAGAAGGATTATGATGAGAAGGATAGTAACTTGGTGTAGCTGATGTGCATATATGAGTGTATATATAATATATTTCTTGTTAGAAGGTATTTTTTAAGGCCTGAAAGTGCAGATTTTTTTTCATAGGAGGGAATCTTGTTTTCTAAATAAATAGTTGTTGGAATTAGTTTCTATAATTTTATTTTAGTTTTAACATAACTGGTGTAGTTTATAATGCCTTGACATACTGTAAAGTTGAAATTTAAAATTAGAATATAACATGATACAATTTGGAGTTGAAAATTTTAGTTACACGTTAGAAATCTAAAATTTGGTTGAGTTATATGTTTGACAGTGAATTCTTTTTAATTCCACTTTGGTTTCAAATACAAAGATATTAATGTTATAACAATATTTTATATTAAATTAGTTATTTAAACCTTTTTTAATGTGTAAATTTTATATAATATAAATAATTAATATTAATTTTTTTAAAAAAATAAGTAACTATCTACGGATATTATATACAGATATTTCGTATGTAATTTACATACGGATATTATATATAGATTTTTTCATATGTAATTTACATACAGATATTATATACGGATCTTTCCGTATGAAATTTATATACGGATTTTTTCGCATGTAATTTATATATAAATTTTTTCGTATATAATTTATCTACGTCTCTTTTGTACATGGATTTTTTTTCGTATATAATCCGTATATAACACCATTTTATATACGGATTTTTAAGGTTATATACGGATTTTGGCTGTATGTAATTGTGAGTTTTCTTGTAGTGAATCAAGGGAAAGAAGTTGCCTCATTATTTCTAGGGTGACAAACCTTGTGCTCGTCATTTGAAAATCTTTGGGTTTGTTTGCTATAAACACATTCCAGATGAAAGGAGGAAGAAATTAGATGACAAGAGTGAGACTCTCATCTTAGTTGGTTATCATCCAACAGGAGCTTACAAGTTGTTCAGTCCAGAAAAGAAGCAGATCATTATTAGCAGAGATGTAATAGTGGATGAGGCTGCAACGTTGAATTGGAAGGAGGTGGAAACAAACTTACAACCAGATTCTATACCTAGCTTGTTAAAAGATAAAGGTTCTACTACTGAACAGGTTGTTTCAGATGATGGAGGTCATAACAAAAGATCACAAAGAACAATATTTCCTTCCATCAGACTCTCAGATCATGACGTTTTTGTAGACAGTGATATTACCAACTCTGGTGATCTTGTTCATTTCGCATTTTTGGTTGATGCATATACTTTGACTTGGAAGTAGGCCATTAATATAAAAGAATGGAAAGAAGCAATGATTGAGGAGTTAAATGCTATTGAGAAGAATATAACATGGGAACTAGTAGAATTGCCACAACATAAACAGCCCATTGATGTTAAGTGGGTGTTTAAAACCAAGTATAAATCGGATGGAGAAGTGGCAAAGTTTAAAGCCAGATTAGTTACAAAAGGTTTTATACAAAAACCTGGAGTTGATTTTACAGATGTATTTGCACTTGTTGCAAGGCTTGAAACTGTGAGATTGGTGGTAGTAGTAGCCAGTTTTAGGAACTAGAAAATATGCCAAATGGATGTTAAGTCATCCTTCTTGAATGAGCCACTAGAAGAAGAAGTTTACATAAGACAACCTCCAGGTTTTGTGAAGGAAGGAGAGGAGAAGAAAGTTTACAGATTGAATAACGTTTTATACAGGCTTAAACAAGCACCCTATGCATGGAACAAGCATATTAATTCACTGCTTATCAGACGTGGATTTCAGAAATGCTCAGTGGAGTTTGGAATCTACATAAAGTCTGTTACACATAAAAGCATATTGATAGGTTGCTTGTATGTAGATGATCTGGTCATGATTGGAAATTTAGAAGTTAAGATCAAAGACTTTAAAAGGAGAATGAAAGAGGAAGTTGAGATGACTGGTCTTGGTGATCTTAGCTACTTTTTAGGGCTAGAATTCTTACAAATAGAGGATGGAATGTTTCTTCATCAAAGAAGATACATTAACGAAGTCTTGAAGAGATTCAACATGGAGAACTGTAACAATGTTTCAATTCCAGTCATAGCTAACCTGAAGTTAACAAATCAAGCAAATGTGATGAAAATAGGATGACTCAATTTAAACACCAAGAGGGGGGCAGAGGGGGGCGGTGAATTGGTGAGGTTTAAAAATCAGAGTATTTTCAAAATCTTTTTCGCAAAGTATAAACCTTTACAAAGTTTCTTGAATCGCAAAGAATGAAAAGTTTAAGTGCAGCGAAAATGTAAAGTTGACTACGTAAACAGTAAATTCGACTTAATGTAAAAGTGTAAGGATAGAGAAATCAAACACAAAGTTTTTATACTGGTTCGGCCTCAATGCCTACATCCAGTGTCCTTCCACAATCCGGAAGCAAATGCACTATAATGGTCAAGGTTTTTACAACAAGGCTTTTATAGAGACTTCCACGTCAAAAATATAAAACACCTGTCTGACCCTCTAACCAAAATATTGGCAGCAACACAAAGATCTGCAGCAAGATATCCCCTCTTCTACAATCTTCAACCCACTTTGAACAATCCTCAAAGTTTTAGAACTCCATGAGTCCACCTCCTGTAATCCCAACAGGATAAAACACAATCTTTCCAAACATTGATAGAAATCTTGATCAATAGATGAACATCACAACGTGCAAAATATGATCAACCAGTAAGCACACAATTCTTCTCCTTCAAAACCTCCTCAAAGAAAGATCTCCACCGTCTTCTTGATGAGTTCTTGGAGTGTTTAATCATAGGATTTGAATCTGAAACAACAAAATGAAAATGGCAGTTTAACCAAAGTCTTGATGTAATCAACAGAGTCACGTCTATTTATAGTTTTGGATTAAACCCTCGGTTGGTCATCATTTTTGTATGGTAATCTCACTTGGGTCCTCATTTTTGCAACTGTCTCAATTGGGTCATATTTTTTTTGTAAAAATGAACCAATTTTAACCTAACCGTTAAGTGCTCTCAAACGACTGTTAAATTTAGCTAGTGTGTTGCACAAATAATTGTTGATGTATAAGTATTATAATACGTGGAATTTGTTATTTAAATATAGAGTGTTTGATGTGGCACCAAATCTAATTGTTTATTTAGATATTTGTTCAAAATATTTTTACTGAAATAGGATTAGAGAAAGAGAATTAGGGGTTTGGTCAATGGGGGAAGAGGAATTGGAATCTTAGAGAAGATGAAGACAATTAGCTGCATTCTACCAATCCGAAACCCATTAGGGTTTTTCACCTCTCCCACTAGACCAATTGGTCTCTGCATCCTCCACTTGAATCCAAAGGGAACTAGAGGAACCCCAGAAGCGCTCATCTTTTCCCCTCATGTGCGTTCTCCTCAGCTCCACCTAATCGGTCGTCGCGAGTCCCGGTCCAAGGTGTCGCCAACACCGCTGTCCAAATTAAGAGCAAAGATAAGAGAAACAAAATCACTAATGAAAAAAGTAAAATGCATCAAATTCAACTGACAAGCACGAAAATTAAAAAGAGAAAACCCACATCATTCACAGTACACGATATGAGAAAAAGGCACGTGAAGGAAATATGCCTGCGATTCTTATGACAGTATTGTAGCAAGTTTAAGCTGGCAAACACATTGCTTCCATATCTATGAAGAAAATTATAATGCTCCAACTTTTACCAGATATTTTTATATGTTGTTTTTAGTTGTTGTTATTGCAGTTGTTTTAACTACATTAAGCTCTGTTTTTCTTCCGTTAGATATACTCTCTCAATTCAATGATATGAGAATTTCTTCTTGTCGAAGGGATGATTAGGGTACCTAAAGTCCAAGAGATGGTTTCAGAGATATTTGGAAAGTCTCCCAGCAAAATCCTGATGAAGAAATTGCCATGGGGGCAACGATCCAAGGTGGTTTCTCTTCTATTTTATTAGAATTTGTAATACTAAGAAATATTTTTTTATAAAAATCCTCACAACTTTATTCTCTTCTTAATACTGTACGATGCAATTCTTAGACAATTGATTTCTTGAATATTAATAAATGCATATACACAAGTTTAAGAGGCTTGAAAAATAGAAAGTATACAAAAGAATAAGCTATCCTATCCCACGAAAGAGGAGAAACATAAGAATTATTATTATAAATTTTGCAAGTGTTTATTGAAATACGAAAATAAAATATATGAAAAAAAAAATAAAGTGAAATATATCATATGACCAATAAAAATAGAAGTCATAAAATAAAAATACTATGTAAATATAAAGTTAAAGTTACTTTTCAACAAGGTTTGAAAGTTTGCTTCGGTGTAAAATAGAAAATAGAAAAATTTACGTGATTCAAATAAATTATTAAGATTAATAGCGTACTAATTAAAATAGTTTTCTGCCTGAATCAGTGTAAGATTTAGAGCTTAAGACTAAAATTCAAAGCCAGGTTTTCGAAATACTGTTTGTTTATTTTCTTCAACTACATTTATTGGACCAAACAAATGTTGAAGTAAAAATAATTGGGACATGTTTTCATGGTCTACTTAGAGTCGTTATTAGCATAAATAAACACACAAGATTATGATTATTAGAATTTTTAACAAAATAGCAGAGTGATGCATCAATGCACAAGGATTTGGTGACCAATAGTTTTTGGAGCCATGGTAGAATAGAGACCATCTTCATCAAGAGCAAGAAGAATAATTTTAATTTAACTAAGTTATTTCTTAAATTATTTTTTAATACAACTTAAGTGAGATGTTAAAGAGCTACTGCACCAAGATGTAACTCCGCTTTCTCTGGGTATTGAGACTTTGGGAGGTATCTTTACTAGGTTGATCAACCGCAACACAACTATTCCCATTAAGAAGAGTCAGGTAATCCTTAATGCTACTGATTGCTTTAGAAAATTCTTTCTAATTTAACATTGAAATCATACGTATACAGTCAATATGCACAATCAAAGTTGTTTAATTAAATCCATGAAGTAATGTGTATCTACTGCAATATATATACACTGTTAAGGTTTAAAAATATACGGGCTCTTCTTCTCCGGTGTATGCATTATTGTTATGTTGTTGAATCTTTTCTGAATTGCATAATTGTTTCAGGTATTTTCAACTGGCTGCGGACAACAAAATGCTTGCAGAATTTGACCTTGTTGGTACTCCTCCTGCTCCCAGAGGTCTTCCTCAAATTGAGGTCACGTCAGATTTACCCTTCTTCTGGGCTTAGGCTATGAAACTTTTCCCATTTATCCCTTGGTTATTTCGAAAACGGAAGAGTATGAAGCATAAGTCAGACAACAGTGTTCCTCGAATAAAGCATGATGTTTTTGTTAGCTTCAGGAGTGCGGACATCCGTAGTGGGTTTTGAATATGATTTTTCCAAATTGGGGCTGTACGATTTCAGGGTTTCTTCTTTGTGATTCGAGTTTGGGGTTTCGAATTTGTGTGCAGGTTTCGAATGGAAGTGTGGATTGCCATGGTTGCGTGAAATTGATGATGGAGGTCGTGATTGAGAAGATATTTGTGAATGGTAGCTGGAGGTCGACGATAAGGTCCATAGGAGATTGACTAGATCTGGATGAGTTCTGAACAATTCTATTAGGAACAAATCTTTTGGTCCAAGAATAACTTTTCCACGTCAAAAAATCTTAATTTAAAAAAAAAATCCACCAAATAAAACACTTTTACATCAGCTTGTATCACGTCAACACCAATTAATGTCGTCTGGTCTAACTTAATGGTTAGGGTAAAATTGGCTCAATTTTACAAAACATATGACCCAATTGAGACAGTTGCAAAAATGAGGACCCAATTGAGATTACCATAAAAAAATGAGGACCAACGGAGGGTTTAAATCTATATAGTTTTCTATAAATCAGATGTTTCTGTAGTCGACTGTGTTACTAATGAAGTCGACTGTCATCAGACAGTTATAACAGTTAAGCAAATAAGTAAAAGTCATAACAACTAAATTGATTTTGCATTTAATACAGTTGACTATCATTTAATGCTTTAACAGACAATTGAAATATAGTCATTATAGTACACAAGCATTAACAGAATTTCAAATCAAATAACTAAGTCGGATCCACTGCGCATGTAGTCGACTTAGACACTTCAGCTCAATTTGAAAATCTTTTCGATGCAAAATCACTCACAACATTGCTTTTGAAAATCTGTGATAGCCACGAGTTTTAATCGACCTACTTCATAATGAAGTCGGCTTAAAACTTGCAGTTATGCCACACAATATAATTTCATCAAAGTGCATGTGGTTTTCTTTTCATAAACATATGTAATGCAATCATAAGTAATGTATCAGATATAAGATTAACGAATATGCATTCATATATCAGTATCAACATAAACATGTTCATTTGGATATCATCCACAATAAAGAATAAAACATGTAACACATAACAATACATGTGTTATTAATAATGTGTTGTCATCATAAAAAACCAGAACATGTGAGATTAAGGTTTAGCTAAACCAGTGCTTCCCTTATCAACAATCTCAACAAGATGAAGTGGATGTAACTCTGTACAAACAAATTGTAAGGTCACTCAGATACATTTGCAACAGTAGACCCAATATTAGGTATGAAGTTGGGTTGGTGATCATATTTATGAATGAACCAAGGCTATCACACTTAATAGTAGCCAAACATATCTTGAGATATTTGAAAGGAACAACAAACTTTGGTCTCATCTTTCCTAAGATGACAATCAGTGTTGAAGGAGTTTTAGAGGTTTGATGTGACTTTGATTGGTGTAGTGATAAGGTGGACAAAAGGAGTACGTTTGACTATTTTTTCAAGTACATGAGAGCACCAATTTCATGTTGCTCTAAGAAGAAAAATGTTGTGGCACTCTCATCTTGTGAGCAAAATATATTTCGTATGCAGAAATAGCGTGTCAGTGTTTGTGGATGGAAACACTCTTTAATGATTTGAAGCTAGAGTGTAGGAAACCAATACAATTTCTAGTAGATAACAAATCTGCTATTAGTTTGTCTAAAAACCCAGTTTTTCATGGAAGAAGTAAACACATTGAGACAAAAGGGACCAAATCAACAAAAGAAGATTGGAACTAATACACTCTTCTACATAAGATCAAATAGCTAATGTTTTTACCAAGACTTTGAGTCGGAATAGATTTGGAAAATTGAGAGATTTACTAGGTGTTAATCCAATATTCTCCCAACTATAATAACTGTTTCGCAGTTAGGAAGTTTGTTTTTCAGCTTTATATATACTTGTGCTAAGAAAAACACTCAGTTTCTCTACCTTTTCTTTTTCATTCTGTTCTTTAAATTTTAGTGTCCACCCTTAACACCTATATCCTCATAATTACTAACTCCGACAATTTTTAATTGCAAGGAAAGAAGATAGAATGCCAAAAAAAAAAAGCTCGTTCCTAAAACGTTCTTTCTGGAACACGTCTCGTGTGAGATTTTCTTAAAAAAAATTGTTCCGAAAACTATTATAAATTCTGAAAAAGTTTATTCAGGAAATTTTATTTTAAAAATTTATTCTGAAATACATTTAATATGTTCTGGAAATTCTGTTCTTAAAATATCATTTTAAAAAGTCTTGTTCCAGAAATTTTGGAAACTTTTTGTGGAAAATTCCTAGAATATATAATTGTTCCATATTTAAAGTCACTTTTACAGATAGAAAAATGGTATTTTGAAATTTTGGGGGTGTGCAAAGAAATTGTGGACGTGCAGAAATAAAAGCCTAATTCTTTTCTTGGACACTGCCTACTCTTTTCAAAATATAAAAATACATGAAGTTCATTTAGAAGCAAAACACTGAATCGAAAGCTTAAAATTGTGTTCCAAGACGCCAAAAACCACTTTTATAAACATGGTGAATTCCTTTAAATTGTGAGTAGATATAATTTTCTAGATATAATTATTTAAAATTCTATTTAACAATTATGAATTTAAATATGTCTATTTTTTATATTCTTTTGGATTGTATTGAGATTAGGACATCATAAGTTCAACGGTGTGTTTTAACTAAGATAATATGTTGATGTTAATCAGGATTTTCTTTATATTAATATTAATGTTGTTTTTCGATTCATGTCAAATAGAATTTGTTTCCAATGATGTTAGTGGAGAATAATTTTAGTTTATATAAGTCGAAATTATTTTTAAAAACCAATGTTCATGATGATGTTGGTTAAGGATTTTTCTCGACTAATCTTTTGGCAAGTAGAGATGTCCAAAGCACTTCTACACTTCTTGGAGACGCTTTCTTGGATGTTTAGGTTCCAATTTATCAATTCTAGCGTTTATTCTTTCATCTTTTCCATTAATTCCATCTAGTTTCACCATGTAGTCTTTAATTGTTTAGAATTAGGTTAGTTTTAGGATTTTTGTTTAAAATTGTAGTTTTATAAAATTTTAGTTAAAAATAGCTTTTTAGGTATAATTTTTAGTTTTTGTTATTAATTAGAGAATTATTTTTTTTCTAGGAAATCTTTTAATAATTTTTTTTTTATTTTTGAATTGCTGAAATATTTCTTTTAATTTTTTTTTGGCATATGTGAAAGGGATTCAGTTGCTGCTGTGCAAAGGAATTGGAAGTTTCTGCCACTACGTTAGAAATAAATTATGTTGAAGCTGATATGATTGAAATGCTATTTGGACCGCTGCAATGCAAGTGAAATTTAGCTGAAATGGGCTGCTGGAATAAATATTGGGCCACCGAATAAAGCTGGGTTGATTGCCCTTTAGTAAAACGGTGCGTTTGGGTAAGCTGAGTTGAGTTGTTGCTGCTTTTGGACGAGTCTTTCTGCACGAACACTTCAATTGGGAGAAGCAAAGAACCCTCTCGAGTTAGGGCTTGTGCGAAGTGAGAGAACAAAGAAAGTAGAGCTTGAGGGTTCAAGGGCCACTTACATAGAGGATGGAGATGATCAGAGGGTCGAGACGAGTGGAGCGCCAGCAACGAAGGAGGATCGTCCGATGAAGCACGAATCGTCGAAGCTACGAAGGTTCCTTTTCCCATTTCCACCTTTTCTTTTCAGACCCTATATAAAGGGGCTCTTGCCATGTAAAGACGGACACTTTCAGATAGACTTACACAGAGACATTTTCCATATTTTTTCGTTTTTAGAGAGCGACGTGAGAGTTCTAGGGTTTTATCGCACATGCGGTAGATTCGATTTCTCGTGTTGTTGCTCATTTCTTTCCGGTACATTCTTGTATTCTTGTTCTTGTTAATAAAATTTCTGTGATGTTTCTCTGCGTTGAGCATTTGATATTTTCGTTGTGTTAAATTTTCCTATGTTTTGTGTTCCTGATCAAGGATGTGAGAATTTGTCTTGTGTGTTTTGATTTGAAATCGAGTTGAACTCGTAACTCTGACATAGTAATTTCTTTTTGGAATTAAACGACTCCATAGTGAGCGTGTATGACCGAGATGTCTTCTCGAGTCAGGGTGAGTTCAACAAGAGAATATATTGTTTTAGTTTCTGTCATTTTCTTTAGTTAGAATTTTAGCATGTTTTAGAATAAACAACAAGTGTTGATTGTGATGTTAGAGTTTCTATAATGTTCTTCATATTTTGATTTCGTTATGAATTGTAAAGTTGCAATAGTATTTTAATGAGTGTTAGTTACATTTAAAATAGTGATTTGTTTCTGGTATTGATTAGAAGATTGAATTAGAGTTGAAATTGTTGTGGTTTGTTACAGTGAGTATGCATTTGCACAAACTAAGTTCTAATTTGGGACTTAATTACCCCAAAGAGGGTATAAATTTACAAGATGTCTTCTTGAGTTGCAAATAAATATTGTATAGTAATAATCCTTTCAGTTTGGATTCCAATTCATGAAGCTAATCAATGCTTTAGTGTGTGAGTAATATTTTTTGGTGTTCTAGATTTTGATTTAGTAATTCTTCATCCATTTATAGTATTTTCTCTTTGCTTAATGTTTTGAATTGATAATTCATGTTTAAGAGTTATGATAATTGGATTTTAGATTTTAAATTCTTAGATTTTAGGTCCTGTAATCATGATTCATTCCACTTTAATTTTTTTTTTCTTTTCAATTCATGACACTATTCCTGCACTGTCCAGATTGAATTCATTCTTTCATTTTACTATTTCATTTAGCTGAAGTCAATTAGCATTTAGATTTTCTTGAGCATTTACTTTTGTGAATATATTTTGGATTGTTCCAGTTTTAGAATCTAGGTTCTTTTTACTTCTTTTCTTTAAATAGATTTTGTTTTTAATTTCTCTTTAATTTTTTTCCCCACTTTGTCTGTTAGTTAGTAGTAATTAGAAAATAAACGCAAGATTTAACTTTACACTTTAGACTTAATTTCAATGAGTCCTTGGATTGATCCTTGGTTGACCACTATATTTCATTAGTGGGAAAATCAAGTTTGTTCTGCCTTAAGCGACTAAAAGGCAGTTTAACATAATCCTTTTGTTGTTGAGGAACAATGTAAATCCTTTTGAAACTTTCTTGTATCAAACTTCTTATTATATTCACATGCTCTTATTATCAATTGTTTGAGTTTTCTTTTCTGTGCTTTAATGCTTAAATCATTTAACTCATTCGGTGGTAAGATATTTGGTGTTGTCGATACGAAGACGTACGGGGAAATCTAGAACTCATTAGAATTCTCTTGATCATGAAATATTGTCTAGAGATAGGGGTAAGACGGTCAATTGCTTTTAAGCTTCTATACTATAATGCATTGGTAATTACTAGGAGACTAGAGATGGTAAACTAGTAATTGGTAATAGGCTCTTTTCGCCGAGGGATCGGGTTTAGAGTAAAATAGAAAGTTCCATGATATTGATAATAAAGCGAAGTTAGTAAGAATAGTAGATATAAGAGGGTGGATGCTTATACATATCTTTGCATTAAAACCTTTGCATTTGCATGTTTATTTTCATTCTTTGCATTAAAACCCTAAAATCAATCTTTCTTTCAAGTCTTATGCAATCAATTTACATGAAAGATAAGGCCTAAGAGTCCTTTGAGAGAACGATACTCGGTCTTACCGTTTATATTACTTGATAACGATCTGGTACACTTACCAGTGGCTTAACACTACACACGCTTATTTCTTTGAGTGCCAAGAGACTAAAGAACAACCTAGGAAGTGGCAGGTTCCACTAGTGCTTTTCCTATCAATTTTACAACCCCCATAATCTGCATCTGAATAACCTACTAAACATTGTGTTGCATCAGAAGGATACCATTATCCAAAAGAAGTAATGGCTTTAAGGTATTTTAGGATTCTTTTAACAACTATGAGGCGAGATTCTTTGGGATTGGCTTGATATCTAGCACAAACACATACACTCTGCATTATATCAGGTTTGTTGGAAACAGGATGGCTTAGTTTCAACATTAAGAGGGGGGGTGAATTGGTGAGGTTTAAAAATCAGAGTCTTTTCAAAATCTTTTTCGCAAAGTATAAACCTTTAAAAAGTTTCTTGAATGGAATGAAAAGTTTAAGTGCAGTGGAAATGTAAAGTTGAGTACGTAAACAGTTAAATCAACTTAATGTAAAAGTGTAGGGATAGAGAAATCAAACGCAGAGTTTTTATATTGGTTCGACCTCAATGCCTACATCCAGTGTCCTTCCACAACCGGGAAGCAAGTGCACTATAATGGTCAAGGTTTTGATGAGTTGCTCCAGTGAAGTGTAGACGCAGAAAAGATGAACGGAAGGAGATCCAGCAGTAAGCAGCGGAAGTTGTTGATGTTCTGTGTGCGTGGATGCGGCAACAGAGAAGGAATGGAGGTGGTTCCTTAGCTTAGGCGGCTTCCATTCTCTGGAAGAAAGCTAAGAGGTGGGAGAAAGTTGAGAGAAGAAGTGACTTTGGCAAGCATTTGCTAAGTTGAGAAGAATTTCAGAAATGCAAAAATTTCTCATAGAATCCAAAGTGATGTACATGAATGATGCCATCAATTTATAGGAAATTCATGAGGCATGTGTGGAAGGAGTGAATTCGTATTTTGTGGATCTAATGCCACGTGTACACACAATGCGGAAACCGTGAGTGATTTCTACAATGAAAAGCATGTGCGGCACATTCTAAATGTGTTAAATCTGAAAAATAAGCTTTGGTGCTACTTATTAAAAAGAGAGGGGTGCACTAGCAATGTTGGGTATCAATTTGACAATTCTGCCCTTGTGTCTTTATCTTCCAAGCAAAGTGAAGGAAAAGCACTTGCCCATTTGTGTCCATGTCTTGCAACTCTTGTTGAAGCTTCCTTGCCATGCTTCTAGTAATGGGTCCATGACCTAAGTCATCATCTCCTCCCCCTTGAAGAGGATTTGTCCTCAAATCCAGATCTTCATCTATATCAAACCCTGCAAAAGGACGAAGATCAGAAACATTAAAAGTAGAATGGACACCATATTCTAATGGAAGGTCTAATTGATAAGCATTGTTGTTGACCTTCTTAAGGATTTTAAAAGGACCATCTCCTCTAGGACTTAATTTGGACTTCCTTTGAATAGGAAACCTATCCTTTCTAAGATGAAGCCAAACTAAGTCACCTTCATTTAAAATGACTTCCTTTTTACCCTTATTGTTGTACTTAGCATATCTCTCATTTTGTTGTTGTATTTGATTGCTAATCCTCTCATGAAAAGTTTTAATAAATTTGGATTTAGAAATTCCCTCTTGGTGAACAAAGTCATTTGAAGAAGGTAAGGGAATCAAATCCATAGGAGTTAGAGGATTAAAACCATATACAGCTTCAAAAGGAGAGATTTTAGTAGTTCTATGAACTACCCTATTATAAGCAAACTCCAAATGTGGAAGGTACTCATCCCAAGATTTATGGTTACCCTTAAGGACTACCCTCAACAAAGTGGATAGAGATCTATTTACTACTTCAGTTTGACCATCTGTTTGAGGATGGCAAGTAGTAGAAAAAGAAAGCTTAGTTCCTAATCGAGACCATAAGGTTCTCCAAAAGTGACTAAGAAATTTTGAATCTCTATCCGAAATAATGACTCGAGGTAATCCATGAAGGCGAACCACATCTCTAAAGAATAACCTAGCCACATTGCTTGCATCATCTACTTTGTGGCATGGTATAAAATGTGCCATTTTACTAAAACGATCCACCACCACAAAAATAGAATCAAAACCCCTTGAAGTTTTTGGTAGTCCTAAGACAAAATCCATGCTAATATCTTCCCAAGGAGTTGAAGCAATTGGCAAGGGAGTATAAAGACCATGAGGCATTGCTCTAGATTTGGATGTTAAACAAGTAATGCACTTAAAACAATGCTTTTGGACATTTCTTCTCATGTGGGGCCAAAAGAATTTATCTTTTAGCATGCTTAAGGTTTTATCTACCCCAAAATGCCCCATTAATCCTCCCTCATGCATTTCTTTGACAAGGAGTTTCCTATGTGATCCTTAAGGTATGCAAAGTTTTCCTTCTTTAAAGAGATATCCCTCTTTCACATAGAATCCTCCTTGTGGTTTTTGTAAACATTCCTCATACAATGTGGAAAACTCACTATCTTGAGCATACAATGCTTTTATGTTATCAAACCCAAGAATTTGAGTTCCTAGAGTGGCTAGTAAAACATTCCTTCTTGAGAAAGCATCCGCCACTACATTAGACTTGCCTTTCTTGTATTTGATAACATAAGACAATTGTTCAATGAATTCCAACCACTTAGCATGTCTCTTTTGCAACTTGTGTTGACTCTTCAAATATTTAAGTGACTCATGATCACTATGAATGACAAATTCCTTAGAAACAAGATAATGTTCCCAAGTTTGAAGAGCCCTCACAAGAGCATAGAGTTCTTTGTCATAGGTGGGGTAATTACAAGAGGCACCATGAAGTTTTTCACTAAAATATGCAATCGGGTGTCCTTCTTGTAATAATACAACACCTATGCCAAATCCAGAAGCATCACATTCTAACTCAAAAGTTTTGGAAAAATTGGGTAAAGCTAGAATGGGTGCTTGAGTGAGCTTCTCTTTGAGTAGCTCAAAAGCTTTTTGTTGTTTTTCCCCCGAATGGAATATAACATCTTTTTTCAACAACTCATTGAGAGGTGAAGCAAGACTAGAGAAGTTAGGCACAAATCTTCTATAAAAACTTGCCAATCCATGAAAACTCCTAACTTCTCCTACATTCTTTGGGGGTGGCCAATCTTGAATGGCCTTGATTTTCTCAGGATCCACATGAACCCCATCTTTAGTAACCACAAACCCAAGAAAGATGACATTATCAACACAAAAGGTGCATTTGTCAAAATTTGCAAACAATTTATTGGTTCTAAGAATTGTTAAAACAACTCTCAAATGTTTTTCATGAGTTTGCAAATCTTGACTATATACCAATATGTCATCATAATAAACAAATACAAACCTCCCAATGCAATCCCTTAAGATATGATTCATAAGTCTCATGAATGTACTTGGGGCATTAGTAAGACCAAAAGGCATCACTAACCATTCATATAATCCGAACTTAGTCTTAAAAGCAGTTTTCCACTTATCACCCTCTTTGATTCTTATTTGGTGATATCCACTTTTAAGATCTACTTTTGAAAAGATTTGAGCCCCATGTAATTCATCCAACATATCATCAAGNCTAGGGATGGGATGTCTATATTTTATTGTGATGTTGTTGATAGCCCTACAATCACAACACATCCGCCACTTGCCATCCTTTTTGGGCACCAACAAGATAGGTACAACACATGGGCTTAAACTCTTTTGAACCCAACCCTTGTCTAGTAAATCTTGGACTTGTGACTCAATCTCTTTTGTTTCTTGGGGATTGGTTCTATAGGCAGGCCTATTAGGAAGAGTTGCCCCTAGCATAAAGTCAATTTGATGTTCTATTCCCCTTAAAGGTGGAAGCCCAATAGGAATATCTTTGGGAAATAAGTCATCAAATTCCTTCAAAAGATTTTGGATTGGAAGAGATAGAGTAGAAGTCTTAGACTCACTAGATGTACATGTGAGTGTTCATTGACAAAGGAGAAGATAGGAAGGTTGCTCAACTTGAACTGTATTTATCAAAGTCTTTTTATTTAAAAGGACTTCATGTTGAGTAACCTTGTGGGAGGGAACACTAGACACCCACTCTTCTTTTTCATCCCTAGGGACTACTTCTTGCTTGTACTTGGGACCTTGTTTTCGCTTTTGTTCTTTTTCTTGGTCCCTAGTTGCCTTCATTTGTGCTTGATCTTTTGCAACCTGGTTAGGTCTCAAAGGATGAAGCACAAATTTCTTGTCTCCTTTGTGCACAACTATGGTGTTGGTAAGACCATGATGTATGGTTTCATGATCAAATTGCCATGGTCTTCCCAACAACACATGACAAGCTTCCATGGGAACTATATCACAAATCACTTCATCTTTAAAGTTCCCAATGGAAATTGCCAATTTAGTTTGTTTCTTGACANTTATATCCCCATCTTCATTNAGCCAATGAAGNTTGTAAGGTTTTGGATGGGGTATGACTTCAAGATTTAACTTTTCAACTAGCTTGGCACTACAACAATTGCAGCAAGATCCACTATCAACAATGAGAGAACAATATTTATCTTGAATTTTACATCTTGTATGAAAGATGTTCTCTCTTTGAGATAGGTGTTCCAAGCTTGGTTGATTATTGAGCACTCTTCTCACCATGAGAAGTTGACAATCCTCAGCAAAAACTTCCTCTCCTTTCTCTTGTTCACTCTCACTCTCACTTGTGGGGTCTTCACTCTCACTACTATACATGTCATGTCCTCTAAGGATGATGGTTCTTTTGGTAGCACATTGAGCAGCTACATGACCCCTACCCAAACATTTAAAGCACTTGATATCTCTTGTGTGAGTGTGTGAAGAGGATTCTTGTTTGGGCTTTTCATTTATTTTGGCTAGAGGTTTAAAAGGCTCTTTTTCTTTGAAAATTTTCTTTTCAAGGATAGGTTGAACTTGAACTATCTTAGAAGAGGATTTTCTCAAGTGTTGTTGTTTTACCTTGATACACATTTGAACAAGATCATTCAAATCCTTATAAGGTAGTAGTTGAACCCTATCTCTAATGTCAAAATTAAGCCCACTTAAAAATCTAGCCAAAGTAATTTCTGAAGCCTCCACTATTCCTGCCCTCATGATGTACAACTCCATATTTTGTCTATATTCTTCAACTGTCATAGACCTTTGTTGTAATCTTTGGAGTTTATCCATGAGTTCTCTATTGTAGTAGGAGGGAATGTGTCTCCTCCTAAGGGCAGTTTTTAGATCATTCCAATAATGAATTGGAGGAGCTTGATGTCTAAGTCTCTCTTGGANTAAGGCAGNCCACCAATACATTGCATACCCTTGAAAGCTTAGGGTAGCTAGAGAGACTTTTCTTTCTTCACTTACTTGGTGGCAAGCAAACAATTGTTCCACCTTCATTTCCCAATCAAGATAGGCCTCAACATTGTCCTTCCCATGGAAGTGAGGCAAAACAACATTAACTTCTTTAGGGGGTGGTGGTACATGAACATTTCTCCTAGATTTCCTAGAAGAAGAAGGTTGATTGTAATAATCCCCTACATTTAGAGGTATGCCTTCTACTTGAGAATGATCACTTTGACTTCCCCTAGACCTATTTTGTTCTTCTCTTAACAACCTCAACTCATCTTGAATCATAGCATTTTGAAGCTCTCTATTGACTTTTTCTTGACTCATTTTCCTTTCAATTTCATGGAGTTGATTGACTAGGGTTTGAAGAGTAAATTGTTCGTTTTGATTTTCATTATCACTAATCCTAGGAGAATGCCTTCTAGACATTATGATGGACTTAAATGTTTTTCTTGAAATAAAGACTAAAGAGTTCACTTAGAAAGCAATATTCGAGGTAAGGGAGGTGAACCACTAGGGTTGCTTAAGTATCAAGCCTTGTCCTTGCCAAATATGCTTCTAGCTACTTACTAGAGTCTTTAGATCAAAATCACTCTTAAATCCACCTAAGTCTTAAAGACAACAACAAACAAAGCAAAAATAAAATCTAAACTCTAAATTCGGACCCTAATGAGTCGATATTTTCTTGACTTTACTTAGTTTATTGTGCTAGAATTAATCAGGGAATTGTGCTTAATTTTCCGGTATTTTCCCGTTTTTCGTAAATATGCTTAATTTGTCCGAAAATTCTAATTTTAATTAATTTAAATTTTCTGAGCTAATTATTTGCATTATTATCTTAAAGAAAATTTTGGAAACACAATTTGGGACATTTAAGGGTTAAATGAAGGAATTGGTAAGCACATGGGCTGTCATGGTTTTTTTTTTGGAAGCACACAATATTTTTAGGCTTTTAAAGTTGAGGGAGCTGCACCCCACGTTAAAATTAAATGTCCAATTGTTGAATAAAAAAAAAATAAAAGGCAGTTGCTGCCAATTGTACGTGAGGAAAAAAGAAAGAAAAAAATGTGCAGCTACTTAAGCTAGCACAACACGACCCATGGATTGAGAAAGGGGCTGGACGGTAATATACTGCAGCAACATTATTCTTCATCCAGAAAAGGAGGCGTCCAGCAGAAAAATCAAAGCACACCTTGGCCCAACAACAGCCTCCACGGTCCAGCTAGGAAGAAATGTGTGCTTGGAGAAAAAGGAGGTCCAACAAGCAAAGTGGTGAGTTTCAGCAGGCCTTCTCGGTGTAACCACTGATTCACTTGGTTCATGGAGTGGCAGCCTAAATCAGCATCCAGCATCACGCACACGGGCTCTATGTGGAACAACTCCAGCGTTTTTTTTATTTGAGAGAAATGGGTAGCGGGCCCCATGAGAATCAAGGAGAGTTGCAACACATGCACATTCAGCTGCTGAATAGTTTGGGTTTGAGGGGTGCATACAGCAAGCTTAAGGCAGCATGTGTCTAGGAGGTCCAGCTACTGGGCAGAAGACTTGGAAAAGCAACATGAATCTTGATTTTTTTTAAAAAGAGCACGGAATCCTAGGGGAAAGTTATTCCTAGGACAGCCGTCACATGGCAGAAGAGATATTTTTCATTCTCGGAGACTTAGCTTTAGGTTAAAAACGTTTTTTGCTACAGAGAAAAAAATGTGACTCTCGGTATTTACAGTCCAGTTGCTGCCACTGTTATGGGATTTTAATTTTTTTTTCTTTCTAGCTGGCTAGAACGTCCAAGGCCACCTCACTCTTGCTAGCTTTGTTTTGAATGATGTATTTATGCTGAATTGAGAAGAGAATTAACTTTCCATTTTGCAAGCTGCGATTTAATTCTTTTTGG
>NW_014543619.1:589998-602994 GCF_000741045.1 Vigna radiata var. radiata | reverse complement strand
TAGTTTTAATTATGTTTGGGATTTTTGTCTTTTGCAGTGTTAGGTTTAGCACTTTATTTTACTTTAATTTTTTATTTTATTTTATTTTTCTATTTTATTCGGTTGTATTTAATTTTTATGCATTTTAATTGAATTTAATTCTCGTCTCAACACCTTCAAACCCCCCCACTTCGTGTTAGACCTAGACTCGAACCGCAAAATTGGTCCTTGAGAGACGACCTAGGAGTCATTCCCTAGCTATACTGCATTTCTAATATGCAATCAAATTTGTATGGGCCACGACACCCATCAGACCCCTAAAGAGAGCTTCCTAATCGCACAAGGAGTAGCATATCTAGTCGGTGAAATGGAAAAGCAAAAATAAAGTGAAGTCTCCTAGGTGAGGCTTAGACTTTGGATCTAAGACACACTCACCGTCTACCAGATTTTAGGTGATGAAGACTTTAAGTCTAGTTTAGCAAATGAGAGGAGAACACTTGTGAGCTTTTCCCCTACACTTGCTGTAGATATCTGGATTACAAGAATGGAAATCAAAAAAATTACACAAATTACAACAAAGAAAAAGTATCAATGGAAGGGGAATGACAAGTGCAACTTTGGCTTCTCTAAAAGGAAATTGCATGCACTAGGTGCAGCCACAAAGCTCACAGTTGCAAAGGGTGAAGCTATTAAATTTCAGGATGTCAATTCACGGGACCATTAGTTGCTAGTGATGCAACAGATACTGGTTTTTCTGCACTCCCGAGGATGGATTTTTGCTGTGGCAAGGCAACTTTCAACCCAACTTTAACCTCACCAATCTTCTTTCTAAGATGCTACCAGCAATGGAAAACCAATTGAAGCTATTCTGCAGCCACAATAACACTCATAAGATCCACTAACATCAATGATAATTACAGGAAAACTGTTAATATTGCTGCTGAAATGAAACACAGAATTTGCACCACTGGATTTGTATCAAACAAGTGGTGACAGAATTTCAATCAACTAAAATCAAGCAATTAATCAGTATATCAATTTCAAAAGGAACTTAGAAAGGCTCTAGAATAGATTCAAAAAGCAATAAAAACACACATGCTGCAGTATATCAATTTTCATATTGAATTCTCCAAATTTGGCAAACTGTTTAATGTATTGACTCAAAGAGAAACAAAATTTGTGGTTTCTGCTGTTACTGTAACGAAACAACTTGGATCGTGGGATGTTTGAGCTTCTTTTAATTTTTATTTGCAAAGCACAATGGTTTCTGCTGTTACTGTAAATGCATAGAGAACATAATCCCAACTTTTGCCAATCCACACATTCATACTAAAACTCAACTCAAGTGAAATACCAAAACTGAATGCACATAGATGAGGGCTGGAAATTTTGAGTAACAACACGTCTCATATAATATTTTTGTGTATGATGTTTTCCAACAAGTTTAGATGATGAAAAGAAGTAGGTGCAATCAGTTATACATCTACAAAATAGATTAACACAAGATTTCACTATAACACTTCCCAAAATTGGTCAAAGAAGGTGTTTTAAGTAGAGACACCAAGGAAATCCGGAAAAATGACCATATGAACAGTGAACACCAATTTTGTTTCACTTAATACAAATGTTTAGGCAACCAAATCATCATGAAATAGTTGTATTAGGATAATGGCTATTCTAGTTAATAATTTCAAGCCAAATGAGGAAGTGACATGGTGATTTTGTGCATTTGTGTAAGTTTGACCATAAAATTAGTTTAGACACATTTCAATTGATCAAACAAAGTTATTCTGAAGTGTTAAATGCACAAAATACAGCAAAGGATCAGATTCACCATTCAAGTTGCCAAATTATGCAGAAAAAGTGTGAAAAATTCAGCAATTTTTAAAATCATTTGACTGGAAGCAAAGTTGGCTTAAGCATCAATGAATTCAAAGAGATTCTAACTCTAGATCTAGCTTCAGAAATTTGAGCTAGCAGAATTTAAAATGCCCTATGTTATGTTCAAAGACAGAAGCACGGTGCAAAGCTTATATCAAACAACAACTGGATATTGCTGCAATCAAGATGTACTCAACTCAAATAGTCATTTCTGAATTAGATAATTTACTAGATTTGTAAACATGTGAAATTGATTCAGACCTCTAATTCAAACTTGTGCACAACATCAGAATCAATAAATCTAGACTTAAACAGTTTACACCATATGTAACAGTAAAATTTGCTGAAAAACTGAAAATCCAGCAACTCACACAAGCTTTTCGGGATTCAGTGATGAAAATGGATTGTGTAAACTTGAAACATGTTTAAAATCATGAAATACACTTGCAGCAAACTTTAGACACCACAGATCTGGACAGAATAGAAATTTATATTGGTTCCAGATTTGAAAATTTGATGCAGATTTTAGAAAAAACCAGCAGATTGGATGTTTCCTACAATGCTTAAGCTCATGTGATCAAAGCTAGACAATGTCTTGATGCTTTTTATGATCAATGAAGAGCTATCACGACACTGGATTCACTCAAAACGAAAAACACACTTGCTGAACAGAAAACACTGTGACAAATTAAAAACGACTTCAACATATGAACAAACTGGAAATTTGAAATTAAAAGCTGAATAAACTGAAAATACTTGAGATGCACCGATTAAAATGTAAAAGACACACTAAGGAACAAGTGAACGAACAAAATGATTCACTCAAACACAGATGCAAAGTAAAAAATCAATGGAACAGTGATTTGTGGAAGAGCAGATCAACACGGACACAGCAAAATGAAGTTCGAAAGTGACTTATCTGGAGCGTGGATCAGCCAACCATGGCTCTGAATACCACTTGATGAGTTGCTCCAGTGAAGTTTAGACGCAGAAAAGATGAACGGAAGGAGATCCAGCAGTAAGCAGCGAAAGTTGTTGATGTTTTGTGTGCGTGGATGCGGCACCAGAGAAGGAATGGAGGTGGTTCCTTAGCTCAGGCGGCTTCCATTCTCTGGAAGAAAGCTAAGAGGTGGGAGAAAGTTGAGAGAAGAAGTGACTTTGGCAAGCATTTGCTAAGTTGAGAAGAATTTCAGAAATGCAAAAATTTCTCATAGAATCCAAAGTGATGTACATGAATGATGCATCAATTTATAGGAAATTCATGAGGCATGTGTGGAAGGAGTGAATCTGTATTTTGTGGATATAATGCCACGTGTACACACAATGCTGAAACCGTGAGTGATTTCTACAATGAAAAGCACGTGCAACACATTCTAAATGTGTTAAATCTGAAAAATAAGCTTTGGTGCTACTTATTAAAAAGAGAAGGGTGCACTGGCAATGTTTGGTATCAGTTTGACAATTTTTCCCTTGTGTCTTTATCTTCCAAGCAAAGTGAAGGAAAAGCACTTGCCCATTTGTGTCCATGTCTTGCAACTCTTGTTGAAGCTTCCTTGCCATGCTTCTAGTAATGGGTCCATGACCTAAGTCATCAGGTTTTTACAACAAGGCTTCTATAGAGACCTCCACGTCAAAATTATAAAACACCTCTCTAACCCTCTAACCAAAATATAGGCAGCAACACAAAGATCTGCTGCAAGATATCCCCTCTTCTGCAATCTTCAACCCACTTTGAACAATCCTCAAAGTGTCCAGACTCCACGAGTCTGCCTACTGTAATCCCAACAGGATAACCAATTTCTAGTAGATTGAAAGCAGTCTTGATCAATATGAAAACACTAGCTGTGCAGAATTTGATCTAACAGTAAGCGCAATAGAGTTCCTCCTTAAGACATTCTTACAAGAAAGATCTCCACCTTCTTGTTGATGAGTTCTTGGAGCCTTTTCTCAGATATCAGAATCTGTAAATCAAATGAAAGTATTAGAATATCGAAAGTCCTCTTGTGATCAACTGAGTCACGTATATTAATAGTTTTTTATTAATCAGACGCTTTTGTAGTCGATTGTGCTATTAATGAAGTCGATTGTCATCAAACAGTTATAACAGCTAAACAAATTAGCAGCAGTCATAACAACCAAATTGATTTTGATATTAATACATTTGACTATCATTAATGCTTTAACAGACAACTGAAATATAGCAGTTACATTGCACAAGCATTAACAGAATTTCAAATCAAATAACTAACTAAGTCGGATCCACTACGCATGTAGTTGGCTTAGACACTTCAGCTCAGTTTGAAAATCTTTTCACTGCAAATTCACACACAACAATGCTTTTGAAAATTTGTGCATAGTCACGAGTTTTAATCGACTCCCTCCATAATGAAGTCGACTTAATACTTGTAGTTATGTCACACAATATAAGTTCATCAAAGTGTATGTGGTTTTCCTTTCATAAACATATGTAATGTGATAACGGTCTAAAAACCGTTATTTCCATACTTAAATTTGATATCAAAACACACCCTTTATGGCTTAGAATGAGCTTAAAATCAAGTAAAACACTTAGTTGAGTCATGTGAGAGTCAAAAGTGGGTTTTAGAGATATTATGCTTGTATTTACATTGTTTTGTAGGGTTTTAAGGTGAATTGAAGATGGAAGTGAAGCAAGGTGGACTTAGACAAGTAAATGATGAAGAAAAAGGATGAAAAGAAGGGTCAGAAGAACTGTTGAGTGTTAGAATGGACCACTGAGCTTCCAAGGCGATTTGAGGAAAACCGCTCAGCGGTAAAACTGACCGCTGAGCGGTCTCGCGGCTAAGGGGGAAACCGTTGGGCGGTTTATTTAGCCGTTGAGCGGTTATCTGTTTATATTAGCTTGAGTTCTGTGATCTTTCTATTATCTTTTGGGTCTATAAGTAGACCCAGTGTGAATCAAAGCTCATTCTTTTGGCAGAGAGAAACGTCCATAGCAACTCTACACTCCTTGGAGGCCGTTCTTTGGATGCTTAGGCTCCAAACTACTCAATCTAGGGTTTATTCTTTCATTCTTCCATTGTATTTCATCTAGTTTCACCATGATTATAGTGAACTAAACCCTTTGTTTTTGGGGAACAATGTAATCTTTTGAAACTCTCATATATCCAAATTCTTATTTATTTTATATGCTTGCATATGCTTGATTTATCAATTGTTGGGTTCCTTACCTTTGCTTAAAGCTTTTATCATTTAACTCATTCGTTAAATGTTGTTTGTCTTTATTGATACAGAGACGTACAGTAATGTCATGAATTGGGGGGAATTCCTTGATTAAGCTAATACCGCCTAGAGATAGGGGTAGGACGATCAATTGTATTTTGCTTCCATTTATCATGCATTATTAGTTACTAGGGGAGGCTAGAGATAGCAAGCCGGTAATTAGTAATAGGCTCTTTTCGCCAAGAGATTGGGTTAAGGGTAGACCAAGAAAGTTTGCATGACAATATGATAAATAAGCAAATTAAATAAGAAGAGTAGATATAAGAGAATGGATAAGATGAAATTGTAAACCCCAACAACACCATTTATTCATAGTTTTTTTTCCTTGCCAATTGAATCACTGCATTTGCATGTTTACTTTTGCATTCAAAAACCCTGCAACACAATGTAAAAGCAAGCATAATATCTCTAAAACCATCTTTTGACTCTCACATGACTCAACTAAGTGTTTTACTTGACTTTAAGCTCATTCTAAGCCATAAAGGGTATGTTTTAATATGAAATTTAAGTATGAAAATAACGGTTTTTAGACCGTTATCACAACCCCAAACTTAGAACTTTGCTTGTCCTCAAGCAAACAAGACAAAACTTGGCTTTCCACTTCTTCATCAAACAATTGAACACTTTTCAAAATTCCTTTCTCTCATAACAAGTTATTATACAATTCAAATTTCAGTGGAATCCTATAAAGATGCATGAATGCTTTCAATCCAATTTAGTTCACATAATCAATCTTTTTCCAACAGATGTTTTGTTCATGAATGATCAATGAACTAAGCATAGATGTAAACATGGATTTAACAATTCTCACCAACCAGTTGTTTAACTCAATCACTCAAGTGTTTAGGAGGTCACTCTACTCTCTACTGTTCACATGTCACATAGAACAACATTGTCATTCATCTAAAATAATCAAAAATCTTCACATGCAAATGTCATCACAAGGACTTTTTCCAAGGTTTGTAATGAGGTTAGACTATCAAGAAAAATTGGTTTTTCTAGAATACAAAATCCTTGAGTTAAGAGAGTCTAAATTTTCATTCAAAGTTCAAGCATACTCTCTTTTTAACCAATCTCACTCATTCCCAACCTTTTCCCTTTTTCCTTTTACATTTACATTGAGTTCACTTTACATGCTTTTTCTCTTTTCTTCTTTTCCTTTCTTTCTCTCATGCATTTTTCTTTTTCAACTTCTGAGCTCAATGCTTTTTCTTTTGACTTTCCCCATACAACCCCAAACTTGAACCTTTTCAACACATACAATTATGCTCAACCCAACTCAAGGTAAATCAATTCAAACCAGGGTTTTCATATTGTTTAAAGCCAAAGTTTAAAAAGGGTATATCATTTAAAACACTTTGGGTGAAAATNTGGCTAAGTAAGGGCTTTCAAGCATGGCCTTGATCATATGACATAAACATGCAATTCAATCAATTATCAAGACTAAGGCAATATCATTCATGATTTCCTGTGAACAGTGCATACATCAATAAAAACTCTGGAGCTCAATACCTCACACAACATGCTTTCTCACTTTTCATTCATGAATCCTGCTTAGCATCACAATCACAATCATAAACCACTTACTGATATGTTCCCACAGTTAGTGGACCATTAACTTGGATATCAGCATTCACACTTTCTCAATCATCATCCATAATTAATCTTCATCAGTAAATAACTCATCATGCAATAAAATCAAACCATCATCAGAATCAGTGTACAAGCCAAGCATAGACACAAAACTAAATTGCTCTTATACTATAAATTCAAAGTACAAAAGAAAAAAAAAATCCTTGTCCAAGTACTGGCATCCATCAGTAGATGCCCTGTCAATCCATATCCTCATCTGAGTCATATTCATCCTCAGCCTGGGCATCCTTCAAAGTCATCATCCTCTTGGTCATCATCTCGTCCATCTAGGGCTCTAGCTGCTCCAGACCCACTACCCTGTGCCTACCCTTGAGGCCAAGCCATCGCACTATGGAACTCGTCCATAGTCCACCTATGCACTGGTGGTGTGTCATATAGTCCTATAATCATCTCAGCAGTGGCTACCTATCCTCTGCGGAGAGACTCCATCGTCGCCTCCATCATGGACATATACATGTCCCTCATCTGGAAAGGCTTAGGCTGCTGCGTCGGTGCATCTACAAGCTCATCCTCCTGCTGTACTGCTACCCTCCTAGGATGTCTCCTAGGAACTGCTCCAGCTGGCTCATTGATGGGTTGTCGCGGCCCATACAAATTTTATTGCATATGAGAAATGCAATATAGACTAGGAAGTGACTCCTAGGTCGTCTCTCAAGGACCAAATATGGTTCGAGTCTTAGATCTAACACGAAGTGGGGGGGGGGGGTTCTGAAAGGTTTTTGCAAGGAAAATTAAATTAAATTAAAACTGAAAATTAAAAGCAACCAAACATACTTGAAAACATTGAAATAAATGGACAAAGCATGAAGACCGAACAATCCTACAGATGACCGAACGGTTCTACATTGAGACCAAACTATCTCTAAAGCAAGTGAGGAAATTGGAAATGCAAGAAAATAAAGAAACCTGACAGAACAAACATCATAGTGAACTAAAACAATAAACCAGAAATACTAAACAACATTAAAATAAATGAAAATATTAAACGCCTAACACTGTAACACAAATATCTAGCACAATTAAAATTGTTAATATGTATCACTAAATAAAAAACATGAAACCCAACTCAACAAACTTTGTAAAATTAAATTAAATCAAAAGAAATAAACAACACAAATTACTTTTAGCAAATAACGAGACCTAAGCCATCTACCAAGTGAAATTAAAAAAAAATGCAAATGCTTCTAAAATTCCTCTTCATCTGTGACATGGTTGCTCCCATCCAATCTAATTCTAATTTCATCAACTAATTAAAAGAAAAGCTTTAATCGAAGGCCTCTGCACCACGTCATCTAGCTCACCTAATCTATGAAGTCAACACTTTTTTTACTAATTGAAAAGCCATTAAAGATGTTTCCTCCAAATTCATCAACGCCCCCTGCAAGGTAAGACCACACTCACCTAATCTCAACTATACAATTCTTCAAATTCAGACTGGACCCCATCGTCCCATCTCCATGCACTCACACCAAATCTACTTCTCATTAAATGAAAGCTAAAGAAATGCTTGATTCCTCCCAGCAGCCGTGACATCAATGCAAAATTCCTTTTCTCCAAACCACCACCGTGCGCCCCATGCTCTACCTAATCACCTACTTCTATCTAAGCAAGCTAGCGTCTTCTATTTCAAAGGAATAATGCAAAAGAAAGGAAAAAGAAAGACTGCCAACATTATTACTCTGACTGCCACCGTCCCATCATCTCACACCAACTCATCTACTATTCAATTCATAAAATGCAAAAGAAAGGTTAGCAATTCACTACAGCAAAAACGAAATTTCCTATCACAATCACTAACATCAAATAATGTGCACACCCTTTAACAATCTTCAACAATGAAACACTAAAAAGAAAGAAAATGTTTCTCCGCTGAATGTAACATCTGCCACCACTGACTCCCACCTTTTGCCAAATAAATAAAAAAAAATGAAATTCTACTTCAAGTTGACATGACCGTGTGGTCTAAAACAAATGATAATTAAAATGAATGCATGTGTGCCAGCGTCCTCAATAAAAATAATACCAACATGCACTCAATAAAAATCAAATGATCGTTTCAAATCAAAAGAAAATAAAGAACATTCAAAAGCAAAGTGATGAATCACCGAGACCATGTTCTAACAAAGAAGTACCTTTTCAATGCTCTCTAAGGGTGTGTTTACTTGGGGGTAATTGGGGGAGAGTGATTGGGGGAGAGTGATTGAGTGGATTTGAGGGGATTTGAGGGTGATTTTTTTGTGTGTTTATTTGAGTGGATTTGAAGGTAATTGAGAGTGATTTTGGGGGTGAAATTTATGAAAATTAGTGTAGGATTTGATTGATGTGACAGTTTTAAAAAAAATTTATAATTGGTAGAAATTGAAGATTACCAAAATGCCCCTACGTATTAAAGTAATATAAAATTATATTTGTTAATGTTATATTTAATTGTAAAAATGTTTATTAAGAGTTAAAAATTTGGAATAATTATTANNAATAATTATTAAAAATAATTGTAATAATTTAATTAAATAATACTTTAGTGAAATGATTTCTTTTTTAATTTAGTACTTGTTTGTGATATAATTTTTTTTAAGTAGTATAAATTGATTTGTTATGGAATTGAGATTTATTAATTTTGTAGATTGTCGATAATGAGTCGAAGTTATAATTATCCATTACATGAAATAACAAGTCCAAACATAATAACATACAAATACATTTGTCATACATCATCATGCAATACAATGAAGTCAAAGTGAGGAACTTAATCATCTAAATGGTGAAGAATTAAGTTAACATTTTGATTCAGTTGAGCAAACTGTCGGTTCATGTCTAGAGAAAGGTTTGTCAAGTTATCTTCAATACGCTGAACCTGCCCCTGCATTTGTTGCATACCCTGCATTCTGTGTTGCAAGTCTTGTACCCCCTCCCATATTTGAGTCATCATATTAGAATTTGAAAGATCTGGAGGAGGTTGCACAGGGTTGTCATCATGTTGTGGTTGTTCTTCTTCTTCATCATCGCCGACATCATGTTGCCAAACACCGTTGACATTAACTATATTCAACCTCTTCAAGGAATTAATTGAAAAATGATGTCTGCTCCCAATATGAGTGTTGGCATCGTCATCTACATGCACTCCACAATATTGCATGATTTGGGTGATCAATACCCCATATGGTAGGGGTGCGTCACTGGCCTTGCATTTGAGCATATGTTGCATGATGTGATGAGGCCAATTGATAGGTATATTATTTTTAAGCACCCATATCATAAAGATATCCTCATGCAAAACCCTTGCAAAATTTGCAGGTAGGGGACATAACATGTGGACAATAACATAATGCAGAAGTCTATCATTAATATTCAAAGAACCAACTATTCTTACACGTTGACCCTGCATTTCTGGTCTCACCATAGTAGCCAATGTCATGTCTCGATCATAAGGAAAGTTGTCTGGGATAGTCGAATAACACAACCTTTGACCGTCGTACTTCATATTAACAATATTCAACCAATCTGCAGGTTTCAATTTGATTCTTCTCTTGTGGACTTCAGTAATCAAATATCCATTCCCAGAAATCTTGAGATTTGAATAAAAAACTTTGATTAAATCCGGAGAGAACGGTGCCTGCAGTGTCAGAAATTCGACCACCCCTTGAAATATAAGATGATGTTGGAAATATAACCCTAAACCGGCAAATGATTCGAAATTCATTATTTTAGGCATGACAATATTCCTCGTATAAAAATCAGGTGCATAGTTTTCCATCTGCTCGGTATGACTGAAGAAACGACGTTGATCTAATTGTTCCGCAATAAATGGTCTGATAGGTGCTGCATCTTCTGACTCAGTTAGGGTTTGTTTTCCCTTACGACTTTTCCGAGACCTTTTACTTGATGATGATGCCATTTGATAATTTCTTCATGAAAACAATAAATGTAAACAAATTATTCAATATTATAAACAATAACAACCAATGACAAATATGGTGAACATAACTCTCTACATTCCATTAAAATTTAGGATGAAGGGAAATCAGAAGTCATGATACAAATAAATAGGTAGAAGTCATTAGAAGTCAATAATATAATACTAATCAGAAGTAATCATAGAAATACAGAGGTAGAAGTCATCATACAAATCATAAGTCAATAACATAATAGTAATACAAGTAGTGACATAATACATCCTAACAGTCTCCTCCCGATATCATCTGACACAATTTATTCGACCGCTTATGGGGTGGAAGCCCCATCAGCCTCTTCACACATGACTGGTTTCCACATAAGAAGTCATAACATTGCTCCAGATAAGACTCATCAGGTATGTGCATTCCACACAGCATTTCATAAATGTCAGATTCAGTATATGTGTAGTTCTGCGTCCGACGAAGAACCTCGGTTTCGGAATGTAATATTTCATTCCTTTCTTTCATCGTCGCGACTTGTTCTACGACTGCATTAGAAATGACCCCAAAATGCACATTTGAAGAGTTAACGGCAGTCGTGAAACCATCCAGATTGGTCGACATCCTTTCCAAATGGGATTCAATTGCATCAACCATAGGTGCCTTTCTCTTTGACCGTCTAGAGGATGACGTTCCACCAGATGGAACGGAAGGCACGGACTGAGTGTTCCCTGGAATATATTCATCTACCGATGGAGGAGGCGATGGCGGAGTTTGGTCTCTGTAACCCGTCCAGTCAGGCTGTTCAGGAATGTAATCTATGTTCTCGTTTAAATCAACACTGACACGAGGGGCAACCCGTTCACGATGTCTTAGACGAGCGGTGCGAACACCACTCCTAGTAGCTCTATCAGTAGCCCATAACTCCACCATCAAATCATAATGTCTTATGCATGTAACTCTCCACTTTGCTGCAGTTGGCCTCGACTGAAACAACATATATGATATAGTTAGGGGTTGTACTTATGTATCTTAATAATCCACTAAACCTGAATATTTAGAAATACCTGAATGAGGTCAGCCCAGACTTCGTCTTCAGCCTCAAACCTCATAGTGATGGAGTTCCAAGCAAAACCACTCAATGATCCAAAGAGGTCATGAACCTCACGCCATTTGTCTTTCAATACCTTTTGCCGATTTTTTACGTTAGTTTTGCTAACATGAACATAACCTGAGTTATGAAGGTATTGAACCATATTATTATACGCTTGCGTGGTCCAGCTGCCATCAACTCTGTTACCCAAACGATTTTCCTCGATCATTGAATGCAATAGCCTTGCATCCATGTCCTCTGTCCATTTGCAAAACTCTCTCATACCACCTGAGGACTCAATTGCAGCACCCTTACCCCTATCCATGATAAACCTATTGATATAGAAAAGTGTAAGAAATCAAGTTGCATTATTCAAAAAAACCAAGAAGATGTCATATTCAAATAATAGAGTCAAAACAAAATATTAATTACAATAAATATGAATTTTGATAATCTCGCCACATTTCATCTACTATGCCATCCCTAATAGTACTACCAACCCTATTATCATCTTCACGAACTTGAGAGGATGACACATTCTGCTCTTCCCTTTCATTCAACTCATTATCAACCTCATTAAGCAATGGGTCATCCCTATCAACTCCACGGATGAAGTTGTGTAGGATACAACAAGCTAAAATAATATTCGTCATCGTCTCCAATCCATAATGTGGTTCAGTGCCACTTGCAATGATAGGGAACCGTTTCTTCAATACACCAAATGTTCTTTCAATGACATTTCTCAGTGATGAATGTCGATGGTTAAAGAGCTCACGTGCATTTTGTGGTCCTTTGCGTGTAAATTCTTTAAGGTGATATCTAACGCCTCTATATGGTGTCATGATCGTACTTTTCAGCATAAACCCAGCGTCGCCGAGATAGTAATTTCCTACATGAATTTAGACATCAATATTAAAAAAAGTAATAAAGAACCAATCATTATATCTCAATGAAGACACTTACCTTGGGGGATGACCAATGGATCATCTCGATCAAGATGATTTTTTAAGATTCTAGAATCAGATGTTGTACCTTCCCACCCATGTTGTACCTTGGGGGATGACCAATGGATCATCTTTTTAAGTGCTTACAATTAATCAACCAAGTCGAAATAAATAAGTATTACCTTACCCAAAAAGGTGACCAAAAAAGTTCTTTACATTCCACAAATAAGTGTTGCTTCGTGCCTTTTAATCATGCACAATGAACCTTCTTCACCCAAAGCAATAAGTTATG
>NW_014543619.1:582026-589520 GCF_000741045.1 Vigna radiata var. radiata | reverse complement strand
GAAGAAGAAGAAGAAGAAATGATGATGGTATTCGGATACAGCACAGGGGTAACCGGATACAAACTTCTTTAGGTTTTCATTGTTGTGCGTATCCGGATACAACTTCGCTTGTAACCGGATACAACTGCTTCGTTTTCTTCCTCACCCAGCCACCACCCATCTTCGACACTTTCACGCTCGGACCACCTCCTTTCTTCATCATCCACCTTCTTCATCTACCCACACCCTGCGTTCATCGTTGCAACAACCCATATAACAACAACCAAAACACTCCGATGCTGCTCACCTGAGCTCAGATTTTTCTTCACCACTATTCCAGCAACGTTTCTCTTCGTTCTTCTCTTCCTGACTCACTACATGCACACAAGATGTTCTCCTGCTTCTCGGTGAAACAACACAATAAGCAAAGACCGAGCACGCCCCATATTAATAATGCTTCGGTCAAAAAGCTTGGATATGTCGTAGTGTATTGTCAATGGTGCTGCAGGAAGGAATCTTTTGTGTGTGTCATGAATGAAGCAGAACGTCAGGCTGGAATCTTCACTATTCCATGGCATGGCTGAATGAAGGAAGCTAGGTCAGGAATCTTAACTGTTCAATGCAGTATCATGAATACACAGTGCTCATTGAAGTGGTAAGGGCAACTGCAAATTATTTAAAATGATGAGGGTATTTTAGACAAAGCGCAAATGATCCCTCCAAATCTTCGCACTTCAGAGGGTGAATGAACAATATCACAATCCCGCAAATACCTTCAAATCATCACCCTCAATTCTGTGAAAGTGAACACGGTTTTTTTTAAATTACTCGCCTCCTAACAATCGTGAACAGGAAAGTACCTCCAAGTGAACACAGTGTAAAAGACAATGTTTTAAAGACCTCCCAAAACCAAAAGAAAGTGCGTCATCTGGGAGCACAATCCTTTTCATCCAAAATCGAATAATCCCAAGAAAATCTCCATGACCAAATTTTTTCCGCTGCAGCAAAGAAAGTGTGTCGACTACCAATCAAAATTCCCAATTGCCGTGAGCCTCTCCTTTTTGTATGTGACGGTTGGATCCAATTAAATTTGAAATGTCTATGACAAGAGTCTTGAATTATTTGGTGTCCTNCAAATGTCCCAAATTGTGTTTCCAAAATTTTCCCTGAAAATAATAATGCAAATTAATCCTGAGCTCAGAAAATTCAAATTAATTAAAATTAGAATTTCCGGTCAAATTAAGCATAATTAGGAAAAACGGGAAAATACCGGACAATTAAGCACAATTCCCTGGTTTATTTAAGTGCAATAAACTAAATATAGTTCAAGAAATAACGACTCATCACTCATCACCTCCACAGTACTGACGATAATAGGAGGTATCAATAGCTCTCCTCGACCTCTCATAGGGTGGAACTGCAATGTCCACTCCGGCTTGCTGGCACAAGTATGTGATCAGAGACGGATGTCCCAGTGGTGTCCTGCTACTCACAGTATTAGCACAGCTCAGGATTTCACTGGTGATAATCTTGCCAACGTTCACATCCATCTGCCTCAACATATAGTAGATGACAAGAATCCGATGTAGTGTGATGTCAGAGACATGAGAACATGGATGTATGTTGGCATGAGTAAATGTCATCCAGTACTTGGCTAGGGGAGCCAAATCTACCCTAAGGATGTTGACTAGCGCTCCATTAGGGTTTCTCTGAAAATGTCTCCCAGGGATACACATCACTCTCTCAATATCTTCATAATGCCTAGCCTTCCCTAGTATAGCAGCATACCTATACTGTTCTCCTGGCCACTCAGTCCCCAAGAAGGTGTTAATGGTGTCAGGATCATAGCTGATCAAATGTCCCCTCACATAACTCATATACCTACCAGCTGGTATTCCTCCCCTGGGCAAGGCGTTGGCATAGAACTCCTTCACTAACTCAATATTGGCTGGTGCTGGATATGTAGTCAGTCTCTCCCAACCTCGCCTCTCTATCTCCAGGCCAAACTCTAGAGCCAAGTCTGGGATGTACATAGCTTTCCTCTCCATCAAAAGTCGCCTCTCCTGGACAATAGCATAATGCTCATCATGCTTCTTTGAGAGGAACCTAGAAGAATAGAATCTCTTAGGTTTACTCTTTGGCTCATTCCTTTTGTTGCCCATAGTTTTTACTCTTCTTGAGGTAGACATTCCTGTATCAAATCATCGAAATAACATTCAGAGAAATATCATTAGAGGTTAGTACATCATCAATTTCATTCTCAGATCACACAAAATCCAGTACTGAAGGAATAACAGGGCCCCTCAACGGTAAAATGGACCGCTCAGCGGTCTGCAGTAATTTTCCCTTCTTCTTCTTTGCTTGCTTTTGAGCAATCTCACCTTTTAGCACTCAATTTCAAGCTTCAATTTTTCAATTATATGTTTTTCCCCTCTCAGATGAAATCATTTAACATGTAATGCACTCACCATAGGATTAAAAAAAATATAATCAACTGGGTTGCCTCCCAGGTAGCGCTTGTTTAACGTCACGAGCCTGACCCTAACTTGCCTAACACTCATCAGTAAGTGCTTGTCCTTCCAACACCCTTCAGTAGGTGTGCTTACCTTGTATCCTTCAATGGATACATAAAATTTCTAGCATCCCTCAATAGATGCTACCCAAAAGTGTTCAAAAATCCAATAAGTTACATGTCCAAAATCAAATAAACCTAAAACTACAAATGTTTTACACAACGTGGGATTAAACAAAATATAATCAAGTTTTTCTATCCCAGTTGGGGTCTTCATCCACCTAACTCATCATTGCCTTCTATCCACTCTTCTGATGGCTTTAGTATACGACCTTCTAATCTCCACCTTGCCATCTTTTTTGATCTCGTTGACGATCCACTTCCTTTTCTTGAATCTTACCTGTGAACCTCGTGGAAGTGGTGTATCTTCAGAGTGAATTGTCTCTCCTTTATCAACCTCCTCTTCTTTAGGTACCTATAAAACATTACAACTGTTAGAATTGGTACCCATTGTGCTATCATCTGATGCAGCTTCCTTTCTAGACTTTATATGTCTGGCTCTTTTCTTCACTCTAACATTATTTTCTTTAGAGCCCATATGCAAGTGTACATTCTCTTTGTCTCTCATCATGATTCTTCCATTATGGACACTAATAAGCATCTTCGAAGTAGCCATGAAAGGTCTCCCAAGAATCACTGGAATCCTTTCGTCATCTTCCATGCCCATGACTATAAAGTCCACTAAAAATTCTAACTGCTCCACACGCATAACCACATTTTCCACCATACCAAGTGGTTTTTTAATGGAACCATCCGCCACCGTCACCGTGAGATTAGACGGTTTTAATGTTAGCCCTCCAATTTTTGCCAAGAAACGCTTGGGCATCATATTAATGCTAGATCGAGAGTCTATGATTGCTCCTCCTACATCAAAATCATTCACAATACATGCAAGATTCAAACAACCTGGATCTTTTACCTTAAGCGGATAATTCCCCTTTGGAGGTTGCATATCAAATTCCTGCTCATCTTAATCTTCATCTAAATCTATCATACCTCCAAGATAATATTTCAACCTTGTAGGAATCTGTTTAATTACTAACGACACCACAGTCACTTGGTTATAAACTTCTTTGTTTTGCCCGTTGTGACTAAATCTTGCTTCCTCTTCTTCCTTACCTTCATTGTTGCTTATCTCAATGACTTCTCTTTTCTCCTCTTCCTCATCATTGCTTCCAATCTCCACAACTTCCCTTTCAGCTTTTCTTTTGCTCCTTGTGACAACAACTTTGCATTCCTCTTTAGGGTTAACATCAATGTTAGTCCTAAATTGACTCTTCTTAGTGGTTTCTACCCTTTTTGACAGTTGTCCAATTTGCATCTCTAGTGATCTGAAACTGGCTTGGTCACTTGCATGATTGGACTCATAAACTTTCAAGAATTTGTCAAATCTATCATTTAGATCTTTGACAAATTCTGTCAGATTCGTAACCTGCTGCCACATAGGTGAAGGTTGTTTCTACCTGAAGCCTCCTGTTTGCCCTGATGGGTTATTTTGTTGTTGACCAATACTTGGATGGTTCTTCCAACCTTGGCTAGGATTGCCTTAGTTGAAGTTCCCTTGCCTGTACTGGAATTGAATCCCCATGTAATTAGCTTCCTGCTGCATCTCCTCTGGTATAGCACATTAACCATTGATATGGTCACCACCACAGAAATCACATAGTTGTTGTGTTTGGGAGACATTATGAATCTCCTTTGGAAGCTGTGAGAGGATTTTTGTCAATGTATCTAGCTTTTGGGTCAAAAGGTGATTCTGAGCTAGCATGGCATCATCTCAAGGCAAGTGCAAGACTCCTCTCTTTTGTGTTGTTGCGCCCCTTTCACTAAATGCTTCTTGATATCACCACTAGCTGAGGCATCCAACATCATCTTAGACTGCATGTTTAGACCACCAAGGTAAGCAAGAACTAAGTGTTGGTACTAGCGAGGTATGGTTTGAAGAGTATAGCGCAGCGGTATTAAATTTAGAGTAAGCGAAAAACGTGTTTGGTCACCTTTTTAAAAGAAGTTGGTCCTTTTTCGAAAAAACCATTTTCTTTTAGAAAATTTATCCAACAGTTTGTGTGCAGACAAAAGTAGCAAGTGCAGGGAGTAGAAAATTCACACAAGTATTTTTATACTGGTTCGATTCAACAGAATCTACGTCCAGTCGTTAATCACTATAAAGAGTGATTTACAGTTCCACTAAAAATATTTCACAGATTACAATAGACAGTGAATAAGAACTGATAAAAATAAACCTTCCTTTGACAAACGAACCGGAAGAATGACACTCAGCCAACTCAAAGAGAACCGCTCCGGCAATCGACACACGATACGCGAGCCTCTCCTATTCACGAGACCAAGCAAGGGAACTTTGAACAAGCTACTGAGAACTTCCTCTGACAAATAGTATTCTTCTGAGCTTTCAGTTCAAGAACGTTGTGTTTTGAATTTCTCTGAAATCCTACATATAGCCATCTGCTCTGAATATCAAAGGTCAAGTCCCAACTGCCACGAATAATCAATTATTGTAAGTGATAATCGATTATTTAAGTCCGTTACAGGTTTTTCAAAATGTGATGATCGATTATTCCTTAAGGACTTGTGATAATCGATTATTTCTTGTCCATAATCGATTATTCTAGTACAAAATACAAGTGATAATCGATTGTTACTTGTTCGTAATCGATTATTCCAGTAGAAAATGCAAGGTTTACAATTATTTAAGACTTTCCTACTACATTCAATTTCTACAAGTTGCTTTTTAAATAATTCTAATGTCCTCTTCAAATAACACTTCTTGCAGCATCATCAAAACAATTCTTCAAGATTTACCAATACTCCTTATTGCTAACAATCTCCCCTTTTTTGATGATGATCAAAAATTCAATTTTAAAAGCAACTCTAGCTTTCCTACAACACATACAAGCTAACAGAAAACAAAGTTAGCAGTACCTGTATCATTTATTAATTTGTATTATACTTTTCCCTTTATAGCTTTCTTCTCCCCCTTTTTGATCATAAGCAAAAAGATTAATGTAAAAATCTCCCCCTTAATATGAGCTCCCCCTCAATTATATAATATATGCATAAAATTGACATAAAAGCTCATTTTATTTAAAAGAGAATGATGACATAAAGTTCATAAAGATCATTACTAAAGAGAAAAATAAACACAAAGGAAGTACAACAAACAATCAACTTAGCAGCCTATTTCTTGAATTCAGGACTAGGAGATCTTTCAGGAGGTTGGATATTTAGATGACCCTTGATGTTAGATAGGCGAACATCAAGATCAAGAAATTGATCAACCATGTACTCATCAATAGATTGCTTCCACTCATAAATCTCCTCAAAGTGTGTCTTTTGTGCTAGACTCATATCCTTCAATTGTTTAGATAACCTTGCGAAGTGTTCTTCCATAGAAGTTGAGGAAGAGGAGGGTATGTTGGATGGTCCAGCATCAGAAGGAGCAGCAACACTCACTGGGTCAGCCATATGAGTATCGGTGTCATCATTTTCATCTTCATCAGGATGATCATCATCTTTGTGGATAAGAACTCTTCCTCTAGTAATCAATCCCATCTGACGAAAGGTAGTATCTCCAATTTCCGAACCCACAACTTGAATGCCTTGGACAAGTTCTCCTTCAACATTTACACCTTTGTACTCCAAAATCCTAGAAATAAGAAGAGCATAGGGAAATTGATAGGAATGGGATTTCTTTGCTTTTACGATAGTGTCAGCAATGAGAGCAGGCCAGTCGATGTGTATGTGATTTAGAATCCCATACAGAAGAAGTAGATCCTGCTTAGCGCATTGAGCATGGTTGGTTGCTCTGGGACATAGAATCCAGACAATCAAGTAGTGAATCATCCTTTCTTCAACTTTGAAACCACCAACAAGCAATTGCCTTCGATTAGCTTGCTGTTCAGGATGACGCAGGAAGGATTGGAAAGTCATCAACCTGTTGAAATCTTCAAGTCCTAAATGAACTTTTACAGTATCATCCCAGATGGGGAGTTGGGCAACATTGGTCCACACATCATCATTTAAAATTATGCGCACGCCCTTTACCTTAGTGGATATAATCCCATCTCGATATCACAAGTTGAAGTAGAAAAGTCTTATGAGATCAGTTTAGATGCAACCATTTTGCTCTACTAGATGTGTGAGTCCTTGACCAGCAAAAAGATCTGGAAATTGAAATCCATAAAAATGGAAAAAGTCAAGGCGAATATACTTTACCACCATGATTCTCCTTTCTTGCCAAAAATTCACATAGTCCACATGTTTTCCTTGATCTAATATCCACCCATCAATGGTGGCAGGACGTGGTTGAGAGGAAGAGGATGCTCTAGTAGCTCTGCTACGATGCCTTCTTGAATCAGCCATGGAGGAAGTTTAAGAAAATGAAAGTTTGAGAAGGTGAAGAGAAATGGAGAGAGTTTAGCTCTAGATTTGATTTCAGCAGTATTTGGGTGCAAAGAAGTGTCTAATAATAAATTATAGGAGGCTATTTATAAGAAAAATGGAAAAACTAGTTGTATGGCCGTTTATAGCCGTTATAGGACGCTCCAACGACTCTACTTTTGAAACTGTCAGCGTGATAATCGATTATGGCTCGTGATAATCGATTATCTGTTCAATAATTACTGCCCAGAAATTGCATGATAATCGATTATGTCTGATGATAATCGATTATATGTTCAAAATTTTCCAGATTTGAGTTTTGAGTTTGAATAATCGATTATTCCCTTGTGATAATCGATTATGAAGAAGAAATTTCATGAAAATGAGGAAATTTTCATAATCTTTTGGTTCTAAGACATATCTAATACTCCTAATTCTCTTCTAAGCTCAAAAACTCTATCCTTAGGTAGGGCCTTGGTGAAAATATCAGCTAATTAATGCAAAGTATCAACATATTCAATTTGACAATCCCCCTTTTGAATATG
>NW_014543619.1:580159-581671 GCF_000741045.1 Vigna radiata var. radiata | reverse complement strand
CAGTTGCTGTTTCATCCAGAAAACTTGGTCACAACAATTGCCAGTTGCAATATATTCAGCTTCAGTGGTAGACAAGGCTACACACGCTTGTTTCTTTGAGTGCCAGGACACTAAAGAACAACCCAGAAAATGACAGGTTCCACTAGTACTTTTTCTATCAATTTTACAACCACCATAATCTGCATTAGAGTAACCTATTAAACTAGGTGAAGCATCAGAGGGATACCAAAGTCCAAAAGAAATGGTTCCTTTAAGATATTTTAAGATTCTCTTAAAAATAGTCAAATGAGATTGTTTAGGGTTGGCTTGGTACCTAGCACACACACATACACTTTGCATAATATCTGGTCTACTAGCAATTAAGTACAACAAAGATCCTATCATGCCTCTAAACATAGTTTCGTTCACTCTTTTTCCAGTTGCATCCTTATCTAAATAGCATGAAGTACCCATAGGTGTAATGGCTTCTTTGCAGGTATCCATACCAAATTTCTTAAGAATTTCTCNACAGTATTTTGTTTGGGAGATGAAAGTACCTCCATTTATTTGTTTTACCTGTAGTCCTAAAAAGAAATTTAGCTCACCCATCATAGACATTTCAAACTCACCTTGCATTATTTTCGCAAATTCCTCACATAAAGAGTCATCAGTTGACCCAAAAATAATATCATCTACATAAACTCGCACAATCAAGATGTGTTTATCTACTTTCTTTATAAATAAGGTTGAATCAACCTTTCCTCTAGAAAAATTATTATTAATTAAGAAAGTACTAAGCCTTTCATACCAGGACCTAGGTGCCTGTTTAAGACCATACAAGGCCTTTTTCAATTTATAAACATGATCAGGATATTTGAAATCCTCAAAACCAGGAGGTTGACTAACATATACCCCTTCTTTTATAAATCCGTTTAAGAAAGCACTTTTCACATCCATTTGATACAGTTTAAATTTCATTAGAGATGCATATGCAAGTAGTAATCTAATTGCTTCTAACCTGGCTACTGGTGCATATGTTTCATCATAGTCTATACATTCCTCTTGACAGTAGCCCTTTGCAACTAGCCTTGCTTTGTTCTTTGTGATGTTTCCATCCTCATCAAGCTTGTTCCTAAATACCCATTTGGTTCCTATGACTTGAAATTCATCTTGTTTTGGAATAAGTTCCCAGACTTCATTTCTTTCAAATATGTTTAGCTCTTCTTGCATAGCTACGCACCATTTATCATCTTAAAGAGCTTCCTTTATGTTCTTGGGTTCTATCTGAGACACAAAAGCTACAGTTAGAAAAATATTATTTAGATTATGTCTAGTAGTTACCCCTTTTGATATATCTCTGATAAGCTGTCGTTGAAGCTATCAAATTAATACTACTTTTCAAGGCAACTTCAGTATTGCCTAGTAGTATTCAAGAAAGTAGATAGGGCTAAAGTCACCCTATGTTGTCTCCCAACGAACACGAAATTGCTTTCGAATATCTGAAACTTATGAATGCTATGCAATGCTTAAGAA
>NW_014543619.1:574870-577590 GCF_000741045.1 Vigna radiata var. radiata | reverse complement strand
CATTTAATCATATGAAAGTTCCTAAATTAAATCAAAGTAGATTCTCAATTAAACCTAGAAACNCTANNACTCATATAATTAATATGCATGTAGATTCAAACACATAATGATGCAAAANTCTTTGCTTTTAATATGATAGAGAGATGAAAGACATATAGAGAGATTAACTTAAATCAATAATCAAAATAAACAATTGCATTAATTCACTTAACCTCAGANTCCATAATGAAATTACAGCAAAATAGCCCTAGGAGCTTAGAAACACATAATGAAAGAAAAGTGAAAGCAGTGGTGGATGAATGAATGAATGAAGCTCCCCCTTTTCTGCCTCCCCTAGATCTCTTTATATAGGGCTTGATTAGTCTTGGATTGTGAACATTCAGTTGATAAAATCTTTTATCTTATATCTTCCAAATAACTAAAAGATTTAGATAATTATAACATTATTTGGAAGATATTTTCTGTTAATATTCCCAAATTAAATTAATTCAACACCTGAATTTTATCTTTTAGCTTTTCTGATTTTCCAAAATTGCACAAAAGCCCTGAAATTCCCTCTATCTGCACTTTAACCCCTTTAGAATTTTTTTAAAATTGCATAAGAGTCCTTGTTTGACCAGCTTTGACAAGAGAAGTCTTCTTGACCAGTTTTGACTGAGAAGGAAACGTAGCCAATGGAAACGCGCCACGTGTCAGAACTCTTCCCTCCCAATTAGGGTTTCAGATTGGGGGAATACTCCTGTAGAGCCGCTCCAGAGATGAATATGCAAGAGTAGAGTCTCGCCCCTTCTCCTCCATGTCCGCGACTTGCTTTAGGGATTCTAATCCCAGATTTATGCAAATTGATTTCTCTGATTGCAGGTGAAGAATGGATGGTGGTAAATATGCGTTTCTTGTTCGCAAGAACTGACTGTGCATTGTGATGAAGGAAATCGTGATTTCCGATTCCTGGTGCTGTGCGACGAGGTTCGAACATGGAGGTTGNAGCGTGTTGCGATTTGCGATTGGAATTATGGCTTTGCAGGTCTGATTGTGGTTGGTTGAGTTATGCAGGTGGTGGAAATGGTAAGACCGTGGTGGTGCGATGGTGGCGAGATTGAAGTTGGTGAGGGCGCATGGTTGGGGCGTTGTGATGGTCGTTCCTGCGGCGGCGGACGCGTGAGGATAGCACTCGAGGAAGATGATCGTGGTCGTGGAAGAAGGTGGCGGTGCGACGAGGATGGTTGCTGGTGGTGTTTTGGGCGTTGATGGAGAAGGCGCGAGAATGTGGTGGTAACGGAAACTTGCAGCGCGACAGCGGCAGCTTCTTCTCGGCGGCATTGTGGCTGGCCGGCGCGACATGGTGGTTGCGGTGATGTGGCGGAGGGAAGATGGTGGTGGCCGGCGGCTAGGGTTTGGTTGGATTAGGGTTTATCTGTTAGAGAAGATGGTGATGACGTGGCATGAGGGAGTTAGGTGGCATGTTCTAAGTGGTTGGATCTATTAGTGGTGGATTGCCACGTGGCAAAATCTAATGAAGTCTGACTTAGGAATGGTATGAGGGTGTGTGTATAGTGACTTAGGGGGTGTAGGCGAAAAAGGTTTCTTTTGGCTTAGTGTTGTGCCAGAGGTTTAGATCTGAGGGGTGCATATAGGGAAATATGGGGGTGCAAGAGTAAAGATTGCCTATTTGGCCCATCTGGACATTATTTTTCAAATAAAATCTGATTTTGGGCTTTAAATTTGCAATTTGGACCAATAAAACTCTAACTTCAGCTGCACAAATAAATATTAGAACATCCAAGAATAATTTATGCAATTAAAATCACTTTTTAAGCCTCTTTTATTCCAACACCCAACAATTCAACTTCTCATAGATTCACTTTAAATCAACCATTTAAGCACAAATATCTCATCAAAAATTTGAATTTTAAAGCATAAATGTGGGCATAAATATGCACTCATCAATCTCCTACGATGTTGTCCAAAGATAGTCCTCTTGGTTGTTGATAGCTTTTAGAATCAACAGCTTGGGGTGTTTCTTGAAGCTCCGGCGGATAGTTCTCATTTAGGTACATCTCTTCAAGAGCTTCCCTTAAATAATCCTCATCACCTGCAATAGGTTTATTTGACTNAAGAGGGTTTACCTCAAGGTCCACAATCTCATCAAAGACAACATGCATTGATTATTCAATTATCAAAGTTCTTCTGTTGAATACTCTATATGCTTTACTAGTCAATGAATATCCTAGGAAAATTGCTTNATCAGATTTTGCATCAAATTTACCAAGATTATCTTTTCCATTATTCAAGACAAAGCATTTGCATCCAAAAATTTTAAAATGTGATATATTTGGTTTTCTACCATTCAACAGTTCATATGGAGTTAATTTCAGAATTGGCCTAATAAGCATCCTGTTTAACACATAACAAGCAGTACTTACTACATCAGCCCAAAAGTATTTTGGCACATTGGATTCATTCATAAGCGTTCTAGCTAATTCTTTTAATGATCTATTTTTCCTTTCAACAACACCATTCTGTTGGGGAGTTCTAGGAGCTGAAAAGTTATGTGCAATGCCATATTCTTCACAAAAATTTTCAAAAGATCCATTTTCAAATTCACCACCTTGATCACTTCTCAAAGTCTTGATTTTCAAATCTTTCTCATTTTGAATACGTTTTGCAAAGGATTTAAAAGCTTTGAAAGCTTCACTATTCAAAGTTAAAAAGAAAGTCCA
>NW_014543619.1:567300-573876 GCF_000741045.1 Vigna radiata var. radiata | reverse complement strand
GCAATTTATCATATTTAAATTTCAATTCATTGTGCTCTTTCTTAAGCTTTTTATGTGCAACATCAAGTTTTTCAGATTCATTCATCAAATCAAAGAAAGCCTTTTGTAAATCTAATTCACTAGATTCAAAGCTGGAATCACTTACTTGACTTCCAGTATCTTCTGAATCTGCCATTAGACAAATGTTGGCTTCTTCATTTGAATCACTTGAGCTTGTTGAATTGGAAGCATTGTCTTCCCAAGCTATGTAAGCTTTCTTTTTCTTTTGAAATTTACTTTCCTTCTTTTCTTCACTTTTTTTGTTCTTTGGACACTCAGATTTCACGTGTCTTCTTTCTCCACAACCAAAGCATTTCACACTTGAAGGAGATTCTTGATTTTCTCTCCTTTCTTTGCGGAATTTGTCTTTTCCTTTTCCTTTCATAAACTTGGCAAACTTCTTTATCATGAAGCTCATGTTTTCCTCATCATCAGAATCATCATCTTCAATCCTTTTAGAATTCTTTGCTTTAGAGATCTCGGTCTTGAAGGCTAGTGTCTTTCTCTTGCCATGATCCTCTTCAGTAGTTAGTCTCCTCAACTCAAGCTCATGCTCACGGAGCTTTCCAAATAGAATTGGCATCGTCATCTGAGTGAGATTTTGAGACTCCGTGACGGCAGTCACCTTTGGTTGCCAAGACTTGTCTAATGATTTCAAAATTTTTACATTTAATTCATCAGTATCAAAAGTCTTACCCAACCCAGTCAAGTGATTCACAATGTGAGTGAAACGCTTTTGGACATCAGAAATTGTTTCTCCAGGTTGCATTCTGAACATCTCATATTCCTGAATGAGAGTGTTCTTCCTTGCGCATTTCACATCCTCTGTTCCTTCGTGAGTGACCCTGAGGACTTCCCACATTTCCTGTGTTGTCTTACACACTGAAATTCTATAAAACTCATCAAGTACAATAGCAGATGAAATAATATTGCGAGCTTTAATATCAAATTGAGCTCGTCTATTTTCTTCAGTAGTCCAGTTAAAATAAGGTTTTTCTACCTCTACAACATCAACTGTGCTTGTAGGAATATAAGGACCATTTTGTACAGCTTCCCAGATTCCTCTGTCAAAAGACCCCATAAAATTTCCATTATGACTTTCCAGAACGCATAGTTATCACCAGTAAAAAGTGGTGGTCTGTTAATAGAAGCACCCTCGGCATATACAAGGTTTTGGTTGTGACCGGCCATTTTCACAAATTTTGAAAAACTATCAAAGCAAGCTTTGATACCAATTGTTGGAACCAGTGAGGTATGGTTTGAAGAGTATAGCACAACAAAATTAAACTTAGAGTAAACGGAAAGCGTGTTTGGTCACCTTTTTAAAAGAAGTTGGTCCTTTTTCGAAAAAACAATTTTCTTTCAGAAAATTTATCGAACAGTTTGTGTGCAGACAAAAGTAACAAATGAAGTGATGTGATCATGGATGGGCAAAGTAATGAAGAGAATAAAAGGATGACAAGAAGCATGACTAAAGGGAATCATTTTACTTCTTGTCTTCTTTACACGTTTGTATCAAAAAAAGTAGAATAGGTTCTCTTTGGGCGTGTATTTGCCTTTTGATTTCTTTCTCTTAGTTCTTGTGAATAATGGCTTATAAACTCTTCTTTCTCTTTAAGAGTAAGCAATGTGGGACTTTCCATAGCTTGGTCTTAAAAAGAATAGAAGAGAAAGTGAGCATTTTTAGGCGTGTAGGAGTTAGGAAGCATAGCTAGTGTTAGTTTTTGAACTCTAGGAGAGCTAGGAAGCTTATAAACCCTTTTGGAATGAGAGAATTAAGCAATGTGGGACTCCCATGCATCTAGGGACGTTGCATCTGCTGCTGGACAGAACTTGGAGCCTTCCAAGTCCCACATCTCTTGAAACTCTTCACCAAAGTCATTCCAAAAGCTATATAAGCAACCTAGGGGTTCTTCTTTGTACACACCTTTGCATTGAATGAAATTTGAGTTGAATTGCAATCTTGCATTCTTCTTTGAGATAGAATTCTGTCTCTAAAGTCCCAAATTTGGGCAGGCCTTATCTTTCTCAAGCAAGTGGCGGTCCTCTTCATGATGCTTATCTTGGAAGCTTGTTCAAGTGACGCATCTTCATTTCCTAAGTTTCCCTTCTCTAATCTTTTCCAATTTTAATTTCTTTTCCATTCTCTTAAATGTCATTTAGAATATTCTCTCTAGGTATGCACTTCCCCATCATGCAGGGAGTAGAAAAATCACACAAGTATTTTTATACTGGTTCGATTCAACAGAATCTACGTCCAGTCGTTAATCACTGTAAAGAGTGATTAACAATTTCACTAAAAATATTTCACATATTACAATAGACAGTGAATGAGAACTGATAAAAATAAACCTTACTTCAACGAACGAACCGGAAGAATGACACTCAGGCAACTCGAAGAGAACCGCTCCGGCAATCGACCAACGATTCACGAGCTTCTCCTATTCACGAGACCAGGCAGAGCACCTTGCTAACTCGAAGAGAGACTGCTCCAACTATCAACACACGATACGCAAGCCTCTCCTATTCACGAGACCAAGTAAGGGAACTTTGAACAAGCTACTGAGAACTTCCTCTGACAAACAGTATTCTTTTGAGCTTTCAGTTCAAGAACGTTGTGTTTGAATTTCTCTGAAACCCTACATATAGCCATCTGGTCTGAATATCAAAGGTCAAGTCCCAACTACCACGAATAATCGATTATTATAAGTGATAATCGATTATTTAAGTCCGTTACAGGTTTTTCAAAATGTGATAATCGATTATTCCTTAAGGACTTGTGATAATCGATTATTGCTCGTCCATAATCGATTATTCTAGTACAAAATACAAGCGATAATCGATTGTTACTTGTTCGTAATCGATTATTCCAGTAGAAAATGCAAGGTTTACAATTTATTTAAGACTATCCTACTACACTCAATTTCTACAAGTTGCTTTTTAAATAATTCTAAAGTCCTCTTCAAATAACACTTCTTGCAGCATCATCAAAACAATTCTTCAAGATTTACCAATACTCCTTATTGGTAACACTAAGGTTGTCTTGTCAAACCCGTGGACTGGTTGTCTTGACCTAGAGTTTCTTCCATGCCTTGCTTGAATTATGAGATCTTCAGTCTTCCCTGAGTAACTTTGGATAGTGGAAAATATTTATTAACAAACTTTGTAGCCATAGTCTCCCATGTAGTAAACGTCCCTTCAGGGAAGGAATTCAGCCACGTCTTAGCATTGCCTCCCAATGAGAACGGAAACAAGCTAAGCTTCACTCTATCATCTGATGCACCTGCCATCTTCACTGTATTATAGATTTCACTAAACGTTCTCAAATGGTCATAGGGATTCTCATTTGACAAGCCGTGAAACTGGTTGCTTTGCACCAGGTGTATAAGCGTTGGATTCATCACCATGTTGGTCGTTTGATCCGTAGGCATGGCTATGCTGTTAAAATGGAAAGGGCCAACAACATTAGATTGATCTGCAAGAGTGCGTCTTGGAGGAGTTCGTTCAGCCATCTCCTCTGCTCTTCGAACTGGTGAAGGTGATAGTAATCTGTCAGGGGAAGGAAACAAATCCCTAGATGAGCGTCTGACTCTCCTTCTTCCCCTTGTCTCACTTAAGCCTTCAAGAAGAGGTTGGGTATTTTTCTTGCTCCTAGTATGTCTAGTCTCCTGCTGCATGCACAAGAAACACAAACCCAAGTAACACTTTTTATATAAAAATAAAAAAAATAAAATTATAAAAAGATAAAATATATACAATCAAGTCAAATTTAATTAGTTTACACTACTAAATAAGTTAAATCACGAGTCTGTGGCAACGACACCAAAAAACTAATTAAGTCCCTGACAAGTGTACCAAATCTTTATCACATAATATAAATGGGTAAGTCCAAGTATCGTTTCCCAAATGACTCTTAGGCCTTACTTTTCATGTAAATCAATTGCATAAGACTTGAGAAAAGAATTAAATTGACGTTTGAATGCAAAAAATAAAAGTAAACATGCAAATGCAGTGATTCAATTGGCTAAAAGAAACTATGGATGAATGGAGTTGTTGGGGTTTACAATTTCATCTTATCTACCCTCATATATCTACTCTTCTTATTTAATTTGCTTATTTATCATATTGTCATGCAAACTTTCTTGGTCTACCCTTAACCCAATCCCTTGGCGAAAAGAGCCTATTACTAATTACCGGCTTGCTATCGCTAGCCTCCCCTAGTAATTAATAATGCGTGATAAACGGAAGCAAAATACAATTGATCGTCCTACCCCTATCCCTAGCTGGTGTTGCTTAATCAAGGAATTCCCCCCAGTTCATGACATTATTGTATGTTCCCGTATCAATAAAGACAAACAACATTTACCAAATGAGTTCAACGATAAAAGCATTAAATACAGGTGAGGAACCCAACAACTGATAAATTAAGCATATGCAAACATATAAATTAAATAAGAATTTGGATATATGAGAGTTTCAAAAGATTACATTGTTCCCCAACAACCTAGGGTTTAGTTCACCAAAACCATGGTGAAACTAGATGAAATATGAAAGAGTGGAAGAAATAACCCTAAACTTGGTAGATTGGAGCCTAAGCATCCAAAGAAACTCCTCCAAGGTATGTGGAATAGCTCTGGATGTTTCTCTCTGCCAAAAGAATATGTTTTGATTCGCACTGGGGCTATATATAATCTCAAAAAGATAACAGATAGATTACACAATCTAGCTAATAAAAACAGACAACCGCCCAGGCGCCTAAGTAAACCACTCAACAGTCAGTTTTGCCGCTGAGCAGTTTCCCTCTAATCGCTCTAGACGCTCAGCGGTCCATTCTGGTGCTCAGCGGCTCACTTGACCCTTCTTTTCATCCTTTTTCTTCTTCTTTCATGGGTCTAACTCCACCTTACTTTACTTCCATCTTCAGTTCACCTTAAAACCTTGCAACACAATGTAAAAACAAGCATAATATCTCTAAAACCATCTTTTGACTCTCACATGACTCAACTAAGTTTTTTACTTGACTTTAAGATCATTCTAAGCCATAAAGGGTGTGTTTGAATTTAAAATTTAAGTATAAAAATAACGGTTTTTAGATCGTTATCAATGCAGTAGGAGACTAGACATACTAGGAGCAAGAAAAATACACAACCTCTTCTTGAAGGCTTAAGTGAGACAAAGGGAAGAAGGAGAGTCAGACACCCATCTAGGGATTTGTTTCCTTCTCCTAACAGATTACTATCACCTTCACCAGTTCGAAGAGCAGAGGAAATGGCTGGACAAACTCCTCCAAGACACACTCTTGCAGATCAATCTATTGTTGTTGGCCCTTTCCATTTTAACAGCATAGTCATTCCTATAGATTAGACGACTAACAAGGTGATGAATCCAATGCTTATACACCTGGTGCAAAGTAACCAATTTCACGGCTTGTCAAATGAGAACTCATATGACCATTTGACAACGTTTAGTGAAATTTGCAACACGGTGAAGATGGAAGGTGTATCAGACGAGAGAGTGAAGCTTAGCTTGTTCTCATTCTCATTGGGAGGCAACGCTAAGACGTGGCTGAATTCCTTCCCTGAAGAGACGTTTTCAACATGGGAGACTGTGGCTACAAAGTTTGTCAAGAAATATTTCCCACATTCTAAAGTTACTCAAGGAAGACTGGATATCTCATCATTCAAGCAAGGCATGGAAGAGACTCTAGGTCAAGCATGGGAAAGATTCAAAGGCTTACTAAGGAAGACACCGGTCCACGAGTTTGACAAGACAACCCTAGTTCTTGCTTACCTAGATGGTCTGAACATGCAGTCTAAGATTATGTTGGATGCCTCAGTTGGAGGCGATATCAAACAAAACACTGAAGGTGAAGCCTATGACTTGATAGACAGTATGACTGCTAATGAGCAGGAAACTTAAAGTGAAAGGGGTGCACCTACAACAAAGAGAGGAGTCTTGCACTTGCCTGCGGATGATGCTATGCTAGCTTAGAATCATCTCTTGACTCAAAAGCTAGACAACTTGACAAAGATCCTCTCACAACTTCCAAAGGAGATTCGCAATATCTCTCAAACGTAGCAGTTATGTGATTTCTGTGGTGATGACTGATGCAGGTTGAAAAACAGTTATTTTCATATCTCATTTTAGACCAAATTACGCCCTTTACTACTTAGAATGAGCTTAGAATCAAGCAAAACTCAATAAATGAGTCTGTAGAGAGTCAAAAGTTGTTTTTAGCGATATTATGCTTGTTTTGCATTGTTTTGTAGTATTTTTGAGAAAGTGAAGAATGGAGTTGAAGATAAAGGTCGTAGACTCAAGAAAAGAGAAGAATATTGAAGAATTAAAGAGTCGACGCATCGCCAGGCGGTAAATTACACCGTCGGGCGGTCCAGGGCGAGGAGTAGGCACCTGGTGTTGGCGCTGGGCGGTGGTCTGCTGGGCTTGGGCCTGTTTTCTGTTGCGCTCCTCACCTATAAATAGCCCTATTGCGAGTTGAGATGCATTCTTTTGACAAAAGGGGGCGGCCAGACCTAA
>NW_014543619.1:562168-566718 GCF_000741045.1 Vigna radiata var. radiata | reverse complement strand
TGTATTAATTGCTAGGGGAGGCTAGGGATAGCAAGCCAGTAATTACTATTAGGCTCTTTTCGCCGAGGGATCGGGTTAAGGGTAGGCTAAGAAAGTTGCATGACAATTAATTAATCAAGCTAATAATTCAAGAAAAGTAAATAAGAGAGAGCGGATTAGATGAAATTATAAACCCCCAACAACTCTATTCATCCATTGTTTTCTTTTGTCAATTGAATCAATCTCTTTTACATGTTCATATTTTATTCACTCATCCAATTAATTAATTTTTATTTTCAAGTCTTACAATTTTAATTCACGCGAACAATAAGGACTTTCAAGTCTCTTGGGAAAACGATACTTGGTCTTACCATTTACTATTACTTGAACGATTTGGTACGCTTGCCAATCTGTTAACAATGACCATATCAATGGCCAATGTGTTGTACCAGAGGATATGCAGCAGGAAGCTAATTACATGGGAAATCAGTACCAGTATAGGCAGGGGAACTTCAACCAAGGCAACTCTAGCCAAGGTTGGAAGAACCATCCTTGTATTGGTCAGACATAGAATAACTCATCAGGATAAACAGGAGGCTTTAGGAAGCAACAACCTTCACCCATGTGGCAGCAGGTTACTCATCTGACAGAGTTTGTCAAAGACCTAAATGATAGATTTGACAAATTCTTAAATGTGTATGAGTCTAATCATGCAAGTGACCAAGCTAGTTTCAGATCCTTAGAGATGCAAATTGGTCAATTGTCAAAAAGGGTAGAAACCACTGAGAAGAATCAATTTAGGGCTAATACTGATGTTAACCCTAAAGAGGAATGCAAAGCTATTGTTACAGGGAGTAAAAGAAAGGCTGAAAGGGAAGTTGTGGAAATTGGGAGCAGTAAAGAGGAAGAGGAGGAAAGAGAAATTATTGAGACAGAAAGCAGTGAAGGTGAGGAAGAAGAGGAAGTAAGATTCAGTCACAATGGGCATATTGGAGAAACTTTTAACCAGGTGACTGTCGTGCCTTCAGTAATTCAACATATTCCTGCATATTCTGAAAGGATGAAATATTATCTTGGAGATATGATAGATTTAGATGAAGATGAAGAGGAGCAGGAATTTGATATTCAACCTCTAAAGAAGAATTATCCGCCCAAGGTAAAAGATCCAGGTTGTTTGACTCTTTCATGCGTTGTGAACGATGTTGATGTAGGAGGAGCAATGATAGATTCTGGATCTAGCATTAATATGATGCCTAAGCATTTTTTGAGAAAATTGGAGGGCTAACATTAAAACCGTCTAATCTTACTGTGACAGTGGCAGATGGTTCTACTAAAAAGCCACTTGGTATGGTGGAGAATGTGGTTGTGTGTGTGGAGCAGTTAGAATTTTTGGTGGACTTTATAGTCATGGGCATGAAAGATGAAGAGAGGATTCCAATGATTCTTGGAAGGCCTTTCATGGCTACTTTGAAGATGCTTATCAGTGTCCATGATGGAAGAATCATGATGAGAGACAAAGAAAATGTGTTTTTGCATACTGGCTCTAAAGACAACAATATTAGAGTGAAGAAAAGAGCTAGGCATAGGAAGTCCAGAAGAGAAGCTGTATCAGATGATGAAGATAGCACATCAGGTACTGAAACTAATAGTTGTAATGTTTTGCAGGTACCTAACAATGAAGAGGTCGATAAAGGAGGAGGAACAATCCACTCAAAAGACACTTCACTTCCACGTTGTTCACAGGTTAGATTCAAAAATAGAAAGTGGATTGTGAACAGGATCAAAGAAGATGGCATGGTGAAGATCAGGAGGCCATATACCAAAGCCATTAGAAGAGTGGATAGAAGGAAACTGATGAGTTGGGTAGATGGAGACCCCAACCGGGATGGAAAGACTTGAAGATATTTGATTTAATCCCACTTGTTGTAAAACATTTTTAGTTTTAGGTTTATTTGATTTTGGACATGTAACTTTTTGGATTTTTAAACACTTTTGGGTAGCATCTATTGAGGGATGCTAAAATTTTGATGTATCTACTGAAGGATACCAGGAAGGTACACCTACTGATGGGTGTTGGTAAGAAGGCACTTATTGATGAGTGCTAAACAGGTTTGGGTCAGGCTCGTGACGTTAAACAAGCGCTACCTGGGAGGCAACCCAGTTGATTATATCTGTTTTTAACTCTGTGTTAAGTGCATTGTAAGTTTGAATGTTGCATTTGAGAGGGGAAAGGCATGTGATTGAAAAATTGAAGGTTGAAATCAAGTGCTACAGGGGTAGGCTACTCAAAAGCAAACATAGAAGAAGAAGAGGAAATTACCGCAAACCGCTGAGCGGTCCATTTCACCGCTGAGCGGTTGCAGCGTATTTTGGTCTCGGCTTTCTTCTTAGCAATTCGCTGAGCGGTCTCCCTAAGACCTGGCACTCCTCTTTCACTTTCAAAGAGTTTTTAGAGAGAATTATCCATTTTTCTCATCACCCGCTCACCAAAATCTCACTTTTCCACCATTGTTTTGTCAAAGTTTGGGGGTTTTGGTTGAGGGTTGTGCATTGGAGAGGGCATTCATCATCAATTAAGAAGAATTTTAGCAAGCATTCAAAGTCTCCACTCAAGTAAGTGTGCAATTTCAATTTCTGGGGTTTCTATTTGGAATTTGTGAAGAACATGCTTAAGAACATGATAAATTAGGGCTTTTGATTTCTATGCATGATTTGATGAAATAGAAACTGTTTGAACCGATTGAATTGCATGAAATTAATCTAGAATGGTAAAATAGGTGTTAGAGTGGAGATTGGGATCTTTGAAAAAGGGTTTTTAAAAAACCCAGTTGAAAACCGTTGAGCGGTCTCCCTAACCGCTGAGCGAAATTCTACATTGAGGGGCCCTGTTTTTCCCTCAGTATTGGACTGTGTGTGTTCTGGAAATTCAATTGATGATGTACTAACCTCTAACAATGAATTTTTGTGATGTTATTGGATTTATTTGACACAGAAGTGTCATCCTCAAGGAGAGTGAAGACCATGTGCAACAAGAGGAAGGAGCCAGAGAGACCAAGTAGATTTTACTCTCCTAGGTTCCTCTCTAAGAAGCATGAGGAGCATTATGCAACCGTACAGGAGAGGCGTTTGCTGATGGAGAGGAAGGCTATGTACATCCCTGACTTAGCTCCAGAGTTTGGACTTGAGATAGAGAGGCGAGGCTGGGAGAGATTGACCACATATACTGCACCAGCTAGCATTAAGTTGGTGAAGGAATTTTATGCCAATGCCTTGACCATAAGAGGAGTATCAACAGGGAGGTATATGAGCTACGTGAGGAGGCAGATTATCATATACGACCCCGACACCATCAACAACTTCTTGGGGACTGAGTGGCGAGGAGAGCAGTGTAGGTATGCTGCTCTTATAAGGGAGCACAGGGATTATGAGGACATCGAGAGGGTCATGTGTATCCTTGGAAGACACTTTCAGAGGAACCCAAATGGAGCACAAGTCAACATCCTTAGGGTGGATTTCGCTCCCCTAGCAAAGTACTGGATGGCATTCACTCATGTCAATGTACAACCATGCTCCCATGTCTCTGATATCACGATGCATCGGATTCTCTTCATCTATTGCATGTTGAGGTAGATGGATGTTAACGTTGGCAAAATTATCGGCGACGAGATTCAGAGCTGCGCTACTGTTAACGGATTGGCAAGTGTACCAAATTGTATCAAGTAATAATAAATGGTAAGTCCAAGTATCGTTTTCCCAAGAGACTCACGATGCCAAACTGTTGTGCTTTTGCATAACCAATCAAGACTATAAAAATAATATTTTGGGATTTTTAGAAAGTGCAGAAAAATAAACATGAATTCAATTTGATCAATTGAGGTTAACACTACAAGAAAAAAAGTCATTATCTACAGCCCAAATCCGTATATAAAGCCCAAAATCCGTATATAATTGTTGGTTATATACGGCTTATATATGGACAAAAATCCGTATATAAAACCCTCGTAGTTAAATTTATATACGGAAATATCCGTATATAAGTTATATACAGAAATATCCGTATATAAATTATACACGGATTTCCGTATATAATTTATATACGGATATTTCCGTATATAATTTATATACGGAAATATCCATATATAAGTTATATACGGTTATATCCGTATATAAGTTATATAAGGGTATTCCCGTATATAACCTATATATGGATATTTCCGTATATAAGATATATATACAGCAGCTGAGTTTTGTTATGCATAGACGTTTCCCTAGCTAGTTTGAGCAAGAAATATTCACAGTTCATATATGATTTAACACTCACCATCAGACCAGACCTGGGTATTCAACACTCAGAATCAGACCTGGATATTTATCATTCACAATCAGACCTGGATATTCATCATTCACAANCAGACCTGGATATTCAACATTCACAATCAAACCTAGATACTCAACATTCACAATCAGACCTGCATGCTCAACATTCACAATCAGATCTGGACATACAAATAAGTTTTTGCCATTCATAATATTGTTTACATCAATATAATTGCAACATTAAACATGAATTA
>NW_014543619.1:557155-560933 GCF_000741045.1 Vigna radiata var. radiata | reverse complement strand
TTATATATTAGAAAGAATAGTGAGAATAGCTAGTGAGATGGTTTGGTTTGGTGTGTGATGGTTATAGTGAGAATGAAGAAGAATATACAAGTAAAGGAGAGAATGAAGGTATAATAAATATTCTCCATTGTGTACTACAAAGACAGTAACCCAAACATTATAAATCAAGTACCTTAAAACGGTCGAAGAAAACATCTCTAGTTGGCTTAGGGATTTCTCCCCATGTTAGCCATGGCTCATCAAACTGTTGCTTGATGGTAGTTGTGATTGCCTTCGATGCAGTTCTTGTTGGATAAAACCTAAACCAAAATTAAACTCAAACATTAGAATGATACAAGAATGAATTGTCTATAAATATTAATTGAGTTGCATTTTTTTGTTACCCTCCTCCAATGGGTCTAATCATTGGACGATTGTTGGAACATTGTTCCACGTCATTAGTGTCTGAACTGGAATGTGCATTTGCATCTGCTGAACTAGGTGATGGTGCANTATTTGTGGGAGTTGATGGGTTAGAACCAACATTGGGAGAGAGTGATGCCATTTGATTAGTAGGCAGTTGGTTTGAAGTGGGTGTCAAGCCAGGAAGAGAGGTAGGTGTANATGTATGTGGAGATGAAGTCAAGCCAGGAACTTGTAATAGAGATGGAACAGATGTACCACTGGAGGTGGACGTAGGGGTAGTTGCCTGACTGCTTGAACCAATTTCATTATTGAAATGGTCTGCCAACTTGATTACATAAGATTTCTTTCCCTTCCCCTTATCAGATTTTCCTGACGGTGGAAGAGGAGGGATAGCACCACCTGAGGCCATATTCCTGAAGGTGCAATGATTGAATTAAGAGTGTAAACATGATTCAATCAACAAGAGAAATATGCAAAATTATTATAGGATAACAAAGACAAAGATGAATTGATTGATGAAGAAAATAGCATATCAATTAAAAGCAAGATTGAATATACAAGATATACGAGAAGTATAATATGTTGTATAACAAGTAAAGAAAAGAGAGAATATAGAAACATGTAAACTACAACGTTCCTTGTATGGGCTTAAACACACTCCTTGGGCTTGGTTTGAAAACTTTGATACTACTCTACTTCAGNTCTCCTTCATGCAAAGTCAATATAACTATTGTCTCTTCTTTCATAAGTTTATCACTTATATAGTTCTTCTTTTGGTTTATGTGGATGATCTCATCATTATAGGAATTGATCACGACTTAATTAAGAAGTTACACATTGAGCTGCATGCAAGATTTTCCATGAAAGATCTTGGACAACTCACCTATTTTTTAGGATTGGACATACATCATCGATCCAATGGAATATTTTTAAACCAACAAAAGTACATTTAAGATTTGATTCAATTAACATGTTTAAATGGAACTANATTAGTTGATACTCCTATGGAAGCTAATGTCAAATATCCGAAAGATGAAAGAGATATTTTTCTGGATCCCACCCTCTATTAGTGCTTGGTAGGAAGTATTATCTACCTAATCACTACTAGACCTGACATTTTATATGTTGCTCACTAGGTCATCCAATTTATGTTTGTTCCTCGTCATCTTCCTTTTGTTGTTGTTGTTGCATCATTCAATACCTTAAAGGATCACCTACACGTGGGTGATTCTTTCTTAAAGACTTGTCTTTACAGCTTGAGGCATATAGTGATGTTCATTAGGTAGGCTGTCCAGATAGTCATTGATCTACTATAGGTTGGTGTATGTTTCTTGATGGTGCCTTAATTTCTTGGAAATGTAAGAAGTGAGACCATGTTTCTAAATCTTCTACCAAGACTAAATGTTATTCAATGTCATCTGCTTGTACTGGAGTTGTGTGGTTACATGGTCTTTTGGAGCATCTTGGGTTTTCTCAACCTAAACCTACGCCTATTCATGTTGATAATACAAGTGTTATTCAGATTTTTGCAAATTCAGTGTTTCACAAACGTACCAAGCATATTGAAGTAGATGGTCATTATATTTGTGAAGCTTTGACCAACATTATCATCTCTCTACCTTACATCTCCATTGATCTTCAAGTTGCTTATATATTATCAAAGTTTTGTCTCGACAGCGCCATCAGTTTCTTGTTGAAAAATTTCTACTGGTTAACTTATGATAATGACATATTGTTAGCACATAAAGGATAGATAACTTTAAAACATGTAACTGTTGAGAATATAGAAGCTGTTCATTAAAAAAGAGAAGTTAGAGAGCTAATAAGCATAAAATGCCTATGAAAACAGTACGGTTCTTTTGAACTTATTTATATGCGTTGTATAAAAAGTTGATAAAAACGTATTGTTAAAAGTATTGTTAATTATTAATTTGGTTCAGTTCAAATATTTTTAACAACCTTAATGCCAAGAACTTTTCTCTCTTATTATATACCCCTAACACACAGTATGGACACTTTACATTTCTGTAATAATTTTTGTTGCCTCCTGAACTTGCACACTACATATACTCTGTTGTTGTTAGAATGGGGAACAAGAGTCAGAATAATCTATGGGATTGAGAAATAATATTTGGTGATAATGAACTTCAAGCAAATAGAAATTGAATAGTTGGAACATAGTANGACAATTAACTACAATTGAATTAGGTGTGTTGCAAAATAGAAGCCTAAAAACCCAAATACATTGGAATTCTACATTTCTAAACTTAACAACATTACAAATGTAGCTAAAATAAATCAATAACACACCCTAACTCTATTCATTGCTAGAACTTTCAAATTCTTCTTCGTTGTCATCTTCACCTTCTTCCTCTTCATTGTTTTCTTCTTCATCAATTGTATCTTCATCCATTTCCCCTTGAAATGATGAAATATTGTTTGGGTCCACTTGTTCAAGACCAGCTTCTATATCTTGTAATCGGACGACTTCTTCAACTTCAATTACGTCATTAACATGTGATATTTCCCCCACTTGTTATGGCACATCGGTTTCTACATCATTAGAATCAATGCGTCCTCTAGGCTTCGTCTTTATCGCAACACACCAACCTCGTTTGTCCGTGCGTGATGTAGGATATGGTACATAATAAACTTGTTGTACATTATGTGCAATTATAAAAGGATCAAACAACACATATCTCTTATCCATTNGAATATCCACAATGCCATACTTTGAATCCACCCTTGTACCTACTCTTNATGGATCAAACCAATCGCAATAAAATAATACAATATCTTTTCAGTGCTTGTTGAATTGTATTCCAACTCATAAATGTGTTTAATCACACCATAGAAATCATCCTGACCTCCTTCTGTTAACCCTTTAACATGAACCCCACTATTTATTGTCCTCTTGCCCTAGCTCCATGCATGGGTATGAAATTTGTATCCGTTAGCANAGAAGGTGTGCCATTCCTTTACACACCTTAAAGGAGCAAGTGATAAATCTCTAAGATGTTGGTTCCTCACACTTAAAGACTCATCATGAACCTACGACCATAAAGTATACTATTCAATAATGTAATGATTAAATAATTAAAGAAGAAATTAACTACAAGAGTGATTACAAGTCTTACTTTTTGCTTGAACCACAATGGAAAATTAGCATGTATGTATGTCAAACTATTTGACTGAGATAGTTGATACGTATGTAAGAATGAGCTGTCGACATGTATGAGGAGATTGGATCAAAGACAAATTGAATATATCAAATGAAATATTTGGGAATGATAATTGGTTTTGGAAGCTTACTCAAGGTAAGGTTGAACTTCATTGCAATTGATCAAAACATGAACATGAGCCGATCTCAATT
>NW_014543619.1:549002-550195 GCF_000741045.1 Vigna radiata var. radiata | reverse complement strand
ATTGATAATTTCGAGTCTGATGCTCCTTCATACAACGACTTGTTTGCATCCAACAAAAGATTATAAAACCTTTGTGTTTCTTCATTCGGAGCCTCTTCAATGTTATCTGAAGTAGATGCTTGGCACGACTCATTTTGCCTAAGAGCATCATGCACCATGTCTTCCATTGCCATAAATTGGTTAATTGGACCACCTTCCGTCTTTACACCCATCACACTTTCATGATTTTGTACATCATCTTCTGGCATTCTTTCCCCATGATCCTCCCAAATGAAATAATTAGGCTTGAAACCCACCTTGTAAAGGTGAACCTTGACAACTCTTTCGTTCAGAATCTTTGTACAATCGCACTTTAAACATGGACATCGAAGACCCCCATCTCTGCGATAACGTTCTTGTTCGCAAGCTTTACTTATAAATTCTTCAACACCCAATACAAAAGACTCTTTTAAAGCACCTCTTCCTCTATGACACCTATCGTACATCCATGAACGATTNGGTGGTGCACGATCCATGTTCTGTACATAAATCGATTACAAAACAATTAGCCAATGGTTAATTCACGTCTCTATATTAGGACACGTGCCCAATAAAACGACTTCGTAAAGAATAACCTAAATTAATTTAGGTCCTCTTCTCTCTATCTTACAATGTTTTTCTANATGTCTTTATCTTAGTATTTATTTTGTACATGTAAATCACTATGTACAATATTGTTTAAAGCTTTGAATATAGAAGGATGTTGGCCAACCTACAAGGTTGAGCTAAAACTTTAACTACAACAAAACNTAGTTAAAGAANAAANAAATTATGGTAGAGAGTGGNCNATGTGTTTAATTGTTTAGCTAAATAATTTTANTTCAAAAAATCAACATTTAAAGAAGTAAATAACCCTCAAAATATTTTACATATAGTTACATAAGCATACATATGCAAAAGTACAATTATTTATTGGTTTAAGTCTTACTAGGAGATTTGGTTGATTGTCAAAACAAGCTTGTTGTATACTGGATTGCAAGTACCAAGTGCAACTACAAAAGAAAGAACATCACATATTAATTAAGTAATGGAGGGCCANCCAATTGAAAATCCTTATTTATCAATGGGAAACATATTAACAACATTCCACTAAGTAACAGATGCAATTCAATAACTAAACAGATCAAACATTTATCAAGTTCTACTTAGGTTAT
>NW_014543619.1:538587-541502 GCF_000741045.1 Vigna radiata var. radiata | reverse complement strand
TGAGAATCTAACCACATTTATGATAGTTTCAAAGTGTAAAATGTAACCTTGATAACAATTTATGGATGAAAACACTAGTAAGCACTATAAATCCAGCTAAAGTATTCAAATTAAGGAAAGGAAATAGGCACACCTTGACAAACAATAGGCAATGGCCAGAACTGTTGACAATGATCTCACAAAATTCGTTTAGTTGGTGTCAACACCTAATTTCGTCCGGATAATTAAATAATACATGTTTTGTTTTTGTTATTTTATTTTGCCTTATTTTCATTTTAATTTTGTTAGTTTTTTATTTTATTTTTATATTTTTATTTAGTTTGTATTTTATTTTCCATTGTTCTCTTTTACATTAATTTCTTTTGTTGTTTAGTTTTATTTTTATCAGTTCTTTTACTTAAATTTTTATGTTAACAAAAAATTCTAAAAAAAGAGAAAAAAAAGAAAGGAAAAAGAAAAGATTAAAGAAAAAGAAAACGAGAAAAAGGAGAAAATAAGAAAAAAAAAAAGAAAAAAAAAGGAAAAAAAAAGACGAAAAAAACAAAAAAAAAATCAAAACAAAATCACAAGTCAACTCTGCGGTTTTGCACACTATCTCCTCCATTTGCGGTGCAAATATTTTGAGCACCCATGCACACTAACCTACATCCCTTGGCTGATTACCAAAAGTGGGAAGATCGTCTCTAGCCATGATAGCAGGTAATAGGTGGCTGGATTGCAGAGTAAAATTTGTAGGGGTGGCTAGATGGCAGTGGAGTAGGCACCTGACCTTGGCCTGTGCAAAGAAAGGGAAAAGGAGGAAGAGATATACAAAGAGAAGGGGAGGTTCTTCTTGATCTGGGGTTTTCTATCAGCTAAAAAACAAAAATGGGGCACATCAAAGGCCACCATCAACCGCTTGGATCTTCAACTAGACTTTGACTCCCCTCACCCAATCATCAACCATCATCCATACTCACCCATCGCCATAGCCATCTCGACATTCACGGTTACTACCCAACCCATTCCACCATATTCATCAAAACGTTTCACCATCCCCTATCATCACGACTTAGGAAGAAGGAACACCTCACGACCAAAGAGAAAGAAAATCATTCGCTTTCAGCATAGCTTTCCAGNACCTGCAAGGTTACTTTAGCAATCCAAGGTCTAAGGGAGCCAGAGAGTATGGAACCAAAAGGAAAGGTTTGGAGCTGTGGAGGTAAGTCCTTGTATGCTTACACTTAAGCTCTCTGTTTCCTTATGCATGCTTGNAAACTCTTTGAACCTGCTTATGCGTATGCTTTCCTTACACATGCTTGGAGATGAATGAATGGTTGTTTGATCACTATACAGAATCGTGGTTGTCCCCTTTGTGGTTTTATCTGTTAATCAAAAATGGACCCAAAACGTAATTTCAATGCCTACAAAATCTATCGTATTTAATTGACAATGGAACATAGGCATATATATCTCCAACAGCAGGACCCCAATACCCTCTTTACTTACATCCAGAAATGCCTAGAAAACACACTACAAAGCTGTAAGGCAATCAAAAACTAAGAAATTCAACAACGGCACTCTATATGCCAAATCCTCCTTGAAACCAAGTGATTCATGGCCTATAACCTGCAAGCGCCCAAACAAGAAAAACAGCAAGAACATGAAAAATCCCATAAATGTGAGAATCCCACTCCAATATCGAATGAGTGTGTAGTAAAACAGAGATTTGAATAGAAGAGATTCACGTGGTGATCGCTGTGGCTGCGCCGACTGGAGTACGCGTGGACTTCCGGAGGTGCGGTGGTTTCTCAGTGTTGGTCCGACGAAGGGTCGTTGTTTTTGTGACGACGGCGGCTCGCGGTGGTGGCCGGTTGAAGGAAGGAAGCACTACGCTTCCCTGTTCTCACGCGAGAAAGCGGAAAGGGGGATTTCGCGTCTAAGCTGGCGGTAGCTCCGGTAGTTTGGTCGCTGGCGGCGCCTTGGACGGAGTAGGGGGACTCTGTCACGGTGGCTGGCCAAGCAGGTTGACGACGGTGTGCGTGTGGTGGCGGAGGATGTGAAACCGCTGCTCTCTCTTGAAGGGTGTGGTGGCGCCGACGAAGCCAAGGCTGGTCAGACGACGTGGCTGGCCGTGGTTCCGGTGGCGGCTGCTGTGGCCGGTGACGATTTGGTCAGAGCGGGAAGGCCGACATGGTGGCTGGTCCGAGGAGGCAGCGGCACCCGCAGGGGATGCAAACTTGGTTTTGAGTGAAAGTGTTGAAATGAGATGCACAAGCTGAACCCCTAAGGAACTCTAGGTTAGAAAACAGAAAGAGGGCCCTGGGCCAGCGTCAGGCAACACAAAGAAAAAAAAACTCCTTTCCAATCCGCACCCCATTTTCTCATGTTCACACCCCCAACTTTCATTTACATGCTGCTGCGTTTTTGTTGGGCCTTAAGCCCATTAACACTTCTGAAAACTCTAACAAAGAGTTCTGGCACCCTCATTTATTATCTTCGCACCCCCCTCCATTTTCTGCTTGGCCACTGGGCCGAGTAACAAGAAACAAAAACAACACTTCCCTCTCGCACCCCCGTTTCTCATCTTTGTAGCCCCTTTATTTTATGCCTGGGCCAGGTTTATGGGCCGGCCCCATCCTCACACCCCATTCTCCTATCCGCACACCCCATCCTTCATTCTGCACCCCGGTTTCTGATAAGCTACACCCCTGTGTACTTGGGCTTTGGCCCAGTCTGGTTGTAAGAGCCAAATTAGGTTTAGACACTCATTTCTTTTATTTAAGCACCACCACCCCTTTTATTTGTTTTATTATTATTATTTTTATTTTGTCATTTAACTTTTAGTGTATTTATTTTTACTTTTTATATTATTTAGTTATTTACCCATTTATTTTATTTTATTTTATCTTTTTTTTTATATATAAAAATTAAAA
>NW_014543619.1:534588-536787 GCF_000741045.1 Vigna radiata var. radiata | reverse complement strand
AAGGGGCTACAACACAGCTAAAGCCAATTCATCAGTTTCTAAATATATTTTGTTGAAAACATTTTCAAAAACTGTATTCGGGTTGTTTTCATCACACTTGAGACTATAAACAAATTTCCCTTGACTTTTGACCAAGAGAGGTCCCGAGAGCCACACAAAGTACAATTGAGTGCTAAAGAACTACCCGACCAATTCCAAATTCTGTGTGACCTCAATTTCTCAGGTTGTTACCACCAACCATTTGTGTTGTTTATACCTTTCTTTTCATTTATTAATGGACTAAGTTATCAAATGCCAATGATTTATTTCCAAGTGAGTGAAGCTTTCAAAATCGCATACCATAAACAAGTTACTACCCAGAAAACCAATATTGAGAAACGTATATTTTAAAAAAGAACGAATTTATATCACCTCGATCGCTCACTCTCCGACAATACAGCAACGTTGACTTAAACCACTAAGAATCTTCTTCATCTGCCGCACAATACCCTCAATCGATGCTTCCGAACACTCCAACCACGGCTTGCGACCGGAACCACAAATGTGTCAAATAAAACACAAAAAAATAAGATTAGGCTTCGCTATTTTCAACCACTAAAAAATTAATAGCATTAGGGTTCGCCATTTTCACCTCAAATGATGAAGCTAATCCTTTAGCGCCCAGCTATGGCACCGCACCGAACAACGATACTTCAAGAGACAGAGACGACGAAAAACAAAACCACGAAGAGGGTTGTAAAGAAGAACAATCAGACCGAAGCGCGACAAAATGCCAGTGAATATGGTGTTCGAGAGAAAAACGAAACCTCTAGGGTTTGAGAAACACAAGAAACCTGAGAAAGAGAGAGGTCGAGCTTCAGTGCTTGTGAATATGGGATTCTCACTAATATTATCAAAAAACTTATTTCCCTAATCACAAATACATTTTATTAAAAAACTCCTTTCCCTAATCCGTATATACAATCCGCATCTAAACTTTCGTTTTATCAACATACGGATACTACAACTTATATACGGACTACATCCTTGGGTACTTTTCCCGCCAGCTCGCGCCAACGTTATATACGGATATTATGTACTGCAAAATCCGTATATAAAATCCGTATATAATATCCGTATATAATACCTTTTCAGTAATCCGTACATAACTTTCGTATATAATTGTTTCTTTATATACGAATATATATCCGTATATAATATTCCGTAGATAATGGTAATATTTCTTGTAGTGTAAACACAAAATTGGATGGATGGATGAAGATTAGAATATGAGATGAATATGTTGTTGGGGATAGATTTCACCTAATCACTCTCATACATATAAGAATTTCTCTTCTTGTGAACCACCACCTGTATATCAGCATATTGTGCAATCTGAACTTCATCAATATCAAAGCATCATCAAGCAATACCCATCATGCAAAATTAATATCAAACCACTGCATCAGATATAGTGTCCAACCAAGTACTTCAATACCTATTCTAAAAACAGAAGCAAATATAACATAATTTAAAAAGATAAGTTTAGAAAACTGGGTTGCCTCCCACGTAGCGCTTGTTTAACGTCACGAGCCTGACCCAAACCTTTCTCGCACCCATCAGTAGGTGCAAAACTTACCGTCACCCATCAGTAGGTGTACCTTCATGTATCCTTCAGTAGATACCTAATTCTACTAGCATCCCTCAGTAGATGCTATCATTACTGCCATCAGAAGCAGCGCATAACCAAAAAAAAAAATAAATAAAGAATAAAATCAAATAAAATCGAATAAAATCAAATCAAAACAAAATACAAGAAAAAAAAATTCAGAAACAAGGTTAGAAACTGGGTAGCCTCCCAGCAAGCGCTTCTTTCACGTCATTAGCTTGACTCAGTAAAGCCCAAACACCCATCAGTTGGTGTTGATTTTTAACGTTGGCGTTCATCCTTCCTTCATGACACCAACAATTTTCTTGTCACCAACTCTAAGGATCCTCAATCTCAAGAGCTCTGCTTGCTTTAATAGTCCTGACAACCCATAACCTAATTTTGAATTTCATTGATGTGCCAGGTTAGGGTTCGTCACTTTTCACATCAGGGTGTTGGTGAACCAATTCTCCTTCCTTATCTGCCTCTGATGATCTTGTGCTCTTAGTACCAAAAATTTTATCCTGCATACACTAAAGAACATTGCACTAGGGCACAAAATTAGCCCAAAA
>NW_014543619.1:532090-534263 GCF_000741045.1 Vigna radiata var. radiata | reverse complement strand
CATATAAGAATTTCTCTTCTTCATTAATGTTAATGCCACTCTCTAAAACACTTAATACCGCTGTCACCGGTAAGAAAGCCTATCCTTATCTACGAGTTCATACGATTCCTAGCATCCCTAATAATAATATTGAAGCACAGGAGTGTGTATGCAACCAATCCTCACATTACCACATATTCCTATGTATAGGCAATACTACCTTTAGGAGAATTTCCCCAATTCTAGATTTCCCCGTACGTCCCATATCGACAAAATCAAGGATCATACCACCGAATGAGTTAAACGATGTATGCATTAAGCAAAGAGGGAAACTCTAACAATTAATGAAGTAAGCATATATCAATTAAAAGAATTGATTGAAATACAAGAGAGTTTAGAGGTTACATCTTTCCCCAACAACAAATAAGATTAGTTTCCCATCGTCATGGAGAAACTAGGTGAAGAATGGAATGAAAGAGATAGAAACCCTAAAAAGGAGAAAATGAGAGTTGTCACCATCTCCAAATCTAGTTGATGAAGGTTGAAAAACAGTTATTTTCATATGTCAATTTGGACCAAATTACGCCCTTTACTACTTGGAATGAGCCTAGAATCAAGCAAAACTCAATAAATGAGTCTGTAGATAGTCAAAAGCTATTTTTAGCGATTTTATGCTTCCTTTGCATTGTTTTGAAGCTATTTTGAGAAAGTGAAGAATGGAGTTAAAGATACCGGTCGTTGACTCAAGAAAAAAGCAGAATAATGAAGATTCGAAGAGTCAACGCACCGCCTGGCGACACACTTAAACCGCCGGGCGGTCCAGGACGAGGAGTAGGAATGGCGATTGACGCTGGGCGGTTCTGAGGGAAACCGTCGGGCGGTGGCGATTGCCTCCGGGCGGTTTGGAGGATTATGGCAAACCGCCGGGTGGCACACTTAAACCGTCGGGCGGTGGCTATTGACAAATTGGCAAGCGTACCAAATCGTTTAAGTAATTATAAAATGGTAAGTCCAAGTATCGTTTTCCCAAGAGACTCACGGCGCTAAACTGTTGTGCTTTTGCTTAACCAATCAAGACTATAAAAATAATATTTTGGGATTTTTTTATAAAGTGCAGAAAAATAAACATGAATGTAATTTGATCAATTGAGGTTAAACACAAAAGTGGATGAATGAAAGGAGTTGTTGGGGGTTTACAATTTCATCTAATTCGCTCTCTCTTATCTACTCCTCTTGAATATTAGTTTGATTAATTAATTGTTATGCGACTTTCTTAGCCTACCCTTAACCCGATCCCTCGGCGAAAAGAGCCTAATATTAACTACTGGCTTGCTATCCCTAGCCTCCCCTAGCAATTAATATTGCATTATAAAACTAATATTATCGCAATTGATCATCCTACCCCTATCCCTAGGTGGTATTGCAAAATCAAGAAATTACTCACCAGTTCATGTCATTACTGTATGTCCCCATATCAATAAAGACAAACATCAGTTACCGAAAGATTTAGACGATAAAGGCTTTAAGCAAAGATGATAACCCAACAATTATCAATCAAAACATATGGAGACCATATAAATAATCAAGAGTTTCAATAAAAGAGAGTATCAAAAGATTACATTGTTTCCCCCAACAACAATAGGGTTTAGTTCACCATTTTCATGATGAATCTAGATGAAGAATGGAATGAAAGAGATATAAACCCTAAGAAGGAGAAAAGGAGAGCTGTCACCATCTCCAAATCTACCCGAAAGGGGTGAAAAGTGTGTTTTTGTGCCTAAGCCATCAAAAGATACAAATCCTAAGACGTTCAGGCCTTTAAATAGGGCATAAAAATAATATAAAACAAGCCCAAGCCCAAACAGATCATAAAAAACACAGAAAACAGGTCCAAGCCCAACGGTCCACCGCCCGACGGTTTAAGTGTGGGGCCCGGCGGTTTCCCAAAAGCCTCAGAACCGCCCGACGGTGTAAGGTGCCGCCCGACGATTTCCCTCAAAACCGCCTAGTGCCAACGCCGATGCCTACTCCTCGCCCTGGGCCGCCCGGCGGTTTAAGTTGCCGCCGGGCGGTGCGTCGACTCTTCAAATCTTCATTTTTCTGCTCTTTTCTTGAGTCTACGACCTGTATCTTTAACTCCATTCTTCACTTTCTCAAAATAGCTACAAAACAATGCAAAACAAGCATAATATCG
>NW_014543619.1:528931-530595 GCF_000741045.1 Vigna radiata var. radiata | reverse complement strand
AAACTTAGTTTGTTTCCTTTCTCTCTTGGAGGAAACGCAAAAGACTGGTTGAATTCTTTCCTGGAAGGAACATTCAGGACGTGGGAAGCAGTGGTCCAACAATTTATTACTAAATTCTTCCCACCCCCCAAAATTAATCAAGGGAAGCTGCTGGATATCTCTTCTTTCAAACAGGGGATGGAGGAAACTCTTGGGCAAGCGTGGGATATATTCAAAGGCTTATTGAGGGCGACCCCAATTCATGGGTTCGACAAAACTTCATACTTGCTTGCATTCATTGGAGGTTTGCGTGCTCATTCTAAAATGATGTTAGATGCCTCAGCTGGACGCAACATTAATAGAAAAACAGAAGATGAGGCGTACAATTTGATAGAAGAGATGGCTTTAAATGAAGTGTCGCAAAGTGAGAGGGGCACGCAAAAAGGAGGACTCCTACATCTTCCTACTGAAGACGCTACAGCCACACAGAATCACCTCCTCAGCCAGAAACTGGACAAGTTGACAAAGATCATCTCCGAACTTCCTCAGGGACTTAGAAATATTTCCCAGGCTCAACAACTCTGTGATTTATGCGGTGGTGACCATATTAATGGTCAATGTGCTTTTACGGAGGAGATGCAGCAGGACATGAATTATATGGGGGCCCAATTTCAGTACAAGCAGGGAAATTTCAACCAAGGTAATTCTAACCAAGGTTGGAAAAATCATCCAAGTATTGGGCAAAGCCAGAATACTTCTTCTGGACAAGGAGGAAACTTCTGGCAGCAACAACCGTTACCTCTGTGGCAGCAAGTGAGTAATTTGACTGAGTCTGTCAAGACCTTGAGTAGTCGATTTGATGACTTCTACAAAAGATATGAGCAACAGGTGAATAGCAATCTGGCCAGTTTTAAATCACTGGAGTCACAAATTGGGCAGCTGGCAACAAGAATAGAAATTACAGAGAAAAACCAGTTTAGGGCCAGCACTGAGGCTAACCCTAAGAGGGAATGCAAGATTATTAAAAGCCAGAATGGTTGGGACGCAGACAGCCAGGATGGTTGGGAAGTAGACATTGAACCATTCCATGTGGTGAATAGTGAAGAGGAGGAGATGTTAATGGTTGAATTCTTTGAACCCATGAGCAGTGAAGATGAAGAAGATGAGAATTATAAGGAAGAAGAGGTTGGTGAAGAAAAAGAGGAAATGGGAACAAGAACCAATCATAAGGGGGGCTCGAGAGAGATTTTCAACCGGATGACTTTATTACTTGAAGAAAATATGCAAAGTCCTCCCTATTCAGAGAGAATCAAAGTTAACAAGGATGATGAAATTGAGCTTACTGATGAAGAAGAGGATCTTTTTGTTCAACCACAAAAGAGCAATTATCCTCCTAAAGCTAAAGATCCGGAGTGCTTAACACTGTTATGTTCTCTGAATGATTTGGATGTGGAAGCTATGATAGATTATGGATCTAGCATCAATTTAATACCCACGGAACTTTTGAAGGAAATCGGTGGACTTGTGTTGAAACCCTCTGACTTGACTATAACAATTGCAGACGGTTCTAAAAAAGCGCCAGTGGGAATGGTGGAAAATGTTGTTGTGCGAGCAGACTGTCTTGAGTTTTTAGCAGATTTCATTGTCATGGATGTTAAAACAGAGGAGGAGCATCCTGTAATTTT
>NW_014543619.1:523007-527211 GCF_000741045.1 Vigna radiata var. radiata | reverse complement strand
CACTCTTCATGGGTCATGGAATTCATGCACACAGCCAAGGGGGTTCACTTATAAAACCCATCCTGGCAGCTTTGTATCACACTTTTGGATATTTGAGAGAATAGATATGCTGAAGCATTTCCAGCGTCTTCTCTCCACCGAGAGTCATATTCTTGTGCTTCTTCCACCTTATCCTCTAGCTTCCTTCCAATGGTGAAGGCCTTCTGAGCTAGATCCATGCCACCAAAAGCACTTCCAACCATTTCATCGAATCACACTAAACTTCATCCGCTGCACATTCAGTTTCACATCAGTCCATTCATCCGCTGCTGCTGTTCTTTGCCTTGGAAGCTCACAGATCTGAACCATAGCTCAAGGATGGAGCTATCATTTGGTAATCAGAGCTTGGGTGCTGCAACGTTTCCAGCGAAGTGAGCTTGTCCAGATAAGTTCCATCTCCGTACTGTCATCAACAATTCTGTCATGTACTACATTGTTACTGTTCCATTGATTTTTTTTTTTAATTTCTATAAATTCCTTTGAGTCATCTTCTTGATCCAGCTTTGCTTTGATTTGGTATTATCATTTTAATCGGTTCATGTTAATGATTTGATTTTTTACTTTTGAAATCTGATTCTGTCTTGTTAAATCCTTGAGTCATCTCTTGACTCAAGGATTTTGCATTCTAGAAAAACCAACTTTTCTTGTTAGTCCAACCTCATTACAAGCCTTGAAAAGTCCTTTTGATGACATTTNCATGTAAAGATGTTGATTGTTTGAGATGAATGGCAATTTTATTTCATGTGACTTGTGAACAATAGAGAGTTGGAGTGTCACCTTAAACACTTGAGTGATTGAGTGAAACACTTGCTTGATATAAACTGTTAATTTTTGTGAGTTCATTTTTGCTTAGTGGATTGGTCATTCATAATGTATAACATTTGTTGTGCAATCTCTAGATTGAAAGCATGCATGCATCTTATTTTGGATTTCACTAAGGATATTGAATTGAGTAGTTTTTTCATTTACCTTAGGATTGTTGAGGCATTGGATGAAAAAGTATAAAGCCAAGTTTTGTTTTGTGTGTTTTGTTTTGTTTTGCTTGAGGACAAGCAAAGTTCTAAGTTTGGGGTTGTTGATTAAGGTTGAAATATAGTTATTTTCATATGTCAATTTGGATCAAATTACGCCCTTTACTACTTGGAATGAGCCTAGAATCAAGCAAAACTCAATAAATGAGTCTGTAGAGTGTCAAAAGTTGATTTTAGCGATTTTATGCTTGTTTTGCATTGTTTTGAAGCTATTTTGAGAAAGTGAAGAATGAAGTTAAAGATACAGGTCGTTGACTCAAGAAAAGAGCAGAAAAATGAAGAGGAGTAGGCATGGCGGTTTAAGTGTGCCGTCGGGCGGTCCACGACGAGGAGTAGGCATGGTGATTGACGCTGGGCGGTTTTGAGGGAAACCGCCGGGCGGTTTGGAGGATTATGGCAAATCGCCGAGCGGCAAACTTAAACCGCCGGGCAGTGGCTCGCTGGGCTTGGGCCTGTTTTCTGACGCGCTCCTCACCTATAAATACCCCCAACAACATCCATTCATCCATTGTTTTCATTTGTCAATTGAATCAACTTTATTTTCCATGTTAATATTTTTGTTCTCAAATCCAATTTATTAATTTTTATTTTCAAGTCTTATTATTTTAATTCACGCGAACGAGAAAGCCATTGGAGTCTCTTGGGAAAGCGATACTTGGTCTTACCATTTATATTACTTGTACGATTTGGTACACTTGCCAATTTGTCAACACTAGCCCCAAAGGGGTGAAAAGTGTGTTTCTGTGCCTAAGCCATCAAAAGATACAAACCCTAAGACGTTCTGGCCTTTAAATAGGGCATAAAAAAGACATAAAACAAGTCCAAGCCCAAACAGATCATAAAAAATAACATAAAACAGGTCCAGGCCCATCTGACAACCACCGAGCGCCAAAAAAGGTCGCTCGGCGGTTTCCCTCAAGCCGCAGAACCGCCCGGCGCCACGGTTTACCGCCAGGCGCTGGTCAACTGCACTCTGGTCAACTTTTCAGCATTCTGGTCAACTGGTTGAGTGTTGACTTTTCTGGTTGACCGGTTGACTTTTCTGGTTGACTGGTTGGCTTTTCTGCATTTTGTTTGACTTTTCTGCACTCCAACCATTTGATAATTCAACCATTCTTTCAAATCATTCGAAAAACCTACAAAATCAAGGGAATTTAATGATAAAAATCATAAAACATGTCCTCAACTCTTTTATTCACAAAACTAAAGAAAAACAAGCAAGTTTCTAAGTCAAAAGGGTTCATTTGATATCAAAATTAAGTATAAAAATAACTGTTTTTGAACCTTTATCAACAGCCCCAAATTTGAAACTTTGCTTGTCCTCAAGCAAACAAGATGAAACTTAGTCTTCCACAAATCAACACAATGGTTCAATCACGTTCAAAAGCTCTTTCTTCCAAAATAGGTAATCACTCAAATCAACTCATCAATAAAATTTAGTCAAGATGTGAACATGCTTTGATTCAATTAACTCATTGTGGTGTTCACATAATCACATAATATCCAATAGATGATATTCTCATGAATGATCAATTAGCTAAGCATTGATATAATCATGAATTCATGGAATCATTCCTCACCAGATAAAGTGTTTCACTCAATCACACAAGTGTTTCAAGAGGTCACTCCTTCCCTCTACTATCTACATGTCACATAGAACAAAATTGCCTTTCATTTGCCACAATCAAACATTNTCACATACACATGTCATCACAAGGACTTTTCAAGGCTTATAATGTGGTTGGGCTAACAAGGAAAATTGGTTTTTCTAGATCACAAAACCCTTGAGTTAAGAGAGTTATTATACATTCATAGTTCAAGCACAAACTCTCTCTTTACCAATCTCACTCATTCCCAACTTTCCCTTTTCCTCACATTGAGCTTTTCTATTCATGCTTTTTCTTTTTCTATCTTTTTCATCTTTTCTCATGCATTTTCTTTTCAACTCATAAGCTCAATGAATAACTTTTCTTTTTCTTTTTCAATTCTCCCAACAACCCCAAACTTGAACCTTTAACAATATCCCAAAAATATTTCTCAACCTAACTCAAGGCAAATATTTTCATAGCAAGGGTTTTCATCCTGTTTAAGGCTTAGGTTCAAAAATGGTAGAACATAAGATGTCCTTTTTCATGTGGGACGAAATTTTTGGCTTAGAAAAGGGCTTATCAAAAATGGCCTTGATCATGTGACACATACACGTAATTCAATCAATCATAGAAACTTAGGCAAAATCATTCATGCTTCCAGTAGATAGAAAATATATCAATAAGAACTCTGGAGCTCAAACCTCACTCATAAGCTTATTCCAATCATTTAATCAAATACCCTGCTTACCCTCTTAATCACAATCACAAAATCACAATGCATCTGTTCACACAGCTTGTGAACCACCACCTGTATATCAGCATATTGTGCAATCTCAACTTCATCAATATCAAAGCATCATCAAGCAATACCCATCATGCAAAATTAATATCAAACCACTGCATCAGATATAGTGTCCAACCAAGTACATCAATACCTATTCTAAAAACAGAAGCAAATATAACATAATTTAAAAAGATAAGTATAGAAAACTGGGTGGCCTCCCAGGTACCGCTTTTTAACGTCCCGAGCCTGACCCAAACCTTTCTAGCACCCATTAGTAGGTGCAAAACTTACCGTCACCCTTCAGTAGGTGTACCTTCTTGTATCCTTCAGTAGATACCTAATTCTTTTAGCATCCCTCAGTAGATGCTATCATTACTGCCATCAGAAGCAGCGCATAACCAAAAAATAAATAAATAAAAAATAAAATCAAATAAAATCGAATAAAATCGAATAAAATAAAATCAAAACAAAATACAAGAAAAAACAATTAAGAAACTAGGTTAGAAATTAGGTTGCCTCCCAACAAGGGCTTCTTTAACGTCATTAGCTTGACCCGGTAAAGCCCAAACACCCATCAGTGGGTGTTGATTTTTAACGTTGGCGTTCTTCCTTCCTTCATGACACCAACAATTTTCTTGTGACCAACTCTAAGGATCCTCAATCTTAAGAGCTCTGCTTGCTTTAATAGTCTTGACAACCCATAACCTAATTTTGAATTTCATTGATGTGCCAGGTTAGGGTTCGTCACTTTTCACATCAGG
>NW_014543619.1:508830-522457 GCF_000741045.1 Vigna radiata var. radiata | reverse complement strand
AAAATCAAATAAAATCAAATAAAATCAAATAAAATCAAATAAAATCAAATCAAATCAAATCAAGTCAAATCAAATCAAATCAAATCAAATCAAATAAAACAAAATAAGATAAAATCAAATCAAATCAAATAAGACAAATAAAATAAAAAGAAAGTCTAATCGATCAAGAATCGCACACATAGAATAGTTCTACCATTAGTCCCCGGCAACGGCGCCAAAAACTTGTTAACGGATTGGCAAGTGTACCAAATCGTATCAAGTAATAATAAATGATAAGTCCAAGTATCGTTTTCCCAAGAGACTCACGGCACTAAATTGTTGTGCTTTTGCATAACCAATCAAGACTATAAAAATAATATTTTGGGATTTTTATAAAGTGCAGAAAAATAAACATGAATGCAATTTGATCAATTGAGGTTAAACACAAAATTGGATGGATGGATGAAGATTAGAATATGAGATGAATATGTTGTTGGGGTTAGATTTCACCTAATCACTCTCATACATATAAGAATTTCTCTTCTTCATTAATGTTAATGCCACTCTCTAAAAAACTTAATACTGCTGTCACAGGTAAGAAAGCCTATCCTTAACTACGAGTTCATACGATTCCTAGCATCCCTAATAATTAATTCTGAAGCACAAGAGTGTGTATGCAACCAATCCTCATATTACCACATATTCCTATGTATAGGCAATAGTACCTTTGGGAGAATTTCCCCAGTTCTAGATTTCCCCGTACGTCCCCATATCGACAAAATCAAGGATCATACCACCGAATGAGTTAAACGATGTATGCATTAAGCAAAGAGGAAAATTCTAACAATTAATGAAGTAAGCATATATCAATAAAAAGAATTGATTCAAATACAAGACAGTTTAGAGGTTACATCTTTCCCCAACAATAAATAAGATTAGTTCCCCATCGTCATGGAGAAACTAGGTGAAGAATGGAATGGAAGAGACAGAAACCCTAAAAAGGAGAAAAGGAGAGTTGTCACCATCTCCAAATCTAGCCCCAAAGGGGTGAAAAGTGTGTTTCTGTGCCTAAGCCATCAAAAGATACAAACCCCAAGACGTTTTGGCCTTTAAATAGGGCATAAAAATGACATAAAACAAGTCCCAGCCCAAACAGATCATAAAAAATAACATAAAACAGGTCCAGGCCCATCTGACAACCGCCCGGTGGTTTCCCTCAAGCCGCAGAACCGCCCGGCGCCACGGTCAACTGCCTGGCGCTGGTCAGCTGCACTCTGGTCAAATTTTTAGCATTCTGGTCAACTGGTTGACTGGTTGACTTTTTTGGTTGACCGGTTGATTTTTCTGGTTGACTGGTTGACTTTTCTGCATTTTGTTTGACTTTTCTGCACTCCAACCATTTGATAATTCAACCATTCTTTCAAATCATTCCAAAAACATACAAAATCAAGGGAATTTAACGATAAAAATCATAAAACATGTCCACAACTCTTTTATTCACAAAACTAAAGAAAAACAAGCAAGTTTCTAAGTCAAAAGGGTGCATTTGATATCAAAATTAAGTATAAAAATAACTGTTTTTGAACCTTTATCAGCTACCACTGTGAGTAGTAGGACACCATTGGACATCCGTCCCTGATCACATACTTGTGCCAGCAGGCCGGAGTAGACACTGCATTTCCACCCTATGAGAGGTCGAGGAGGGCTATTGATGCCTCCTATTATCGTCAGTTTTGTGGAGGTGACAAGCTAGCTGGAGCAGTTCCTAGGAGACGTCCTAGGAGAGCAGCAGTTCAGCAGGAGGATGGACCTACAAATGCACCTGCACAGCACGCTGAGCCTTTCCAGATGAGGGACATGTATATGTCCATGATGGAGGCTAGGATGGAGTCTCTACGTAGAGGGCAGGTAGCTATTGCAGAGATGATTATAGGACTATACGACACACCACCAGTGCACAGGTGGACTATTGACGAGTTTCATAGTACGATGGCTTGGCCTCAAGAGCAGGCACAGGGTAGGGGGCTGGAGCAGGTGGAGCACCAGGCAGAAATGAATATGATCAGGAGGATGATGACTTTGAGGATGCATAGGAGGGTGAGGAGTATGACTCGGAGGAGGATATGGACTGATAGGTTGGACTTTATTTTTGTGTCTATGCTTGGTTTGTACACTGGTTCTGATAATGGTTTGATGATTATATTGCATGATGAGTTATTCGATGATGATTGAATGTGGTTGATGATTGGACTGTGTGCATGTTGATATCCAGGTAAATGGTTCACTAACTATGTGAACAAATGTGTGGTGATTTATGATTGTGATTGTGATGCTAAGCAAGACTTATGAATGATGTGTGAGAAAGCATGTTGTGTGAGGTATTGAGCTCCAGAGTTTTCATTGATATATGAACTGTTCACAGGGAAACATGAATGATATTGCTTGAATCTTGATAACTGACTGAATTGCATGTTTATGTTATATGATCAAGGCCATGTTTGGAAGTCCTTACTTAGCCTTAAACAGGATGAAAACTCTTGTTTTGAATTAATTACCTTGAGTAGGGTTGAGAATAATTATATGTGTTGCAAAGGTTCAAGTTTGGGGTTGTTTGGGGGAAAACGCAAAAGAAAAGCATTGAGCTCAAAAGGTTGAAAAAGAAAAATGCATGAGAAAAAGAAAAGAAAAGAAGTAAAGAAAAAGCATGAAAGATGAGCTCAATGTAAAAATAAAAGAAAAGGGAAGAAGTTGGGAATTAGTGAGATTGGTTAAAAAGAGAATTGTGCTTGAACTTTGAATGATAATATAGCTCTCTTAACTCAAGGATTTTGTATTCTGGAAAAACCAATTTTTCTTGATAGCCCAGCCTCATTACAAGCCTTGGAAAAGTCCTTGTGATGGCATTTGCATGTGAGGATTTTGATTGTGTTAGATGAATGGCAATGTTGTTTTATGTGACATGCGAACAGTAGAAGAGTGGAGTGACCTTTTAAACACTTGAGAGATTGAGTGAAACACTTGCTTGGTGAGAATTTTTGAAATCCATGTTTACATCTATGCTTAGTGGATTGATCATTCATAAATGAAACATCTGTTGGGAAATATGTGTTTATGTGAACTAAATTGAATTGAAAGCATGCATGCATCTTGATGAGTATCGCACCCCATGCAAAATTTAATGTGCATAAAAGAATGCAGTATAGTACTAGGAAGTGACTCCTAGGTCGTCTCTCAAGGACCAATTTTGCGGTTCAAGAATTAGGTCAAACACGAAATGGGGGGTTTTGTGAAATTGTTGTGGTGAATGCGGATGAATTAAATTTAAAACACTGACGCAAACAGAAATGCAAACACAGATCTAAAAACGGTTTCCAAGACAGACTGAAAACGGTTGGTCATTAACTTAATTACAATGCTTCCTATCACATATCAACAAAGTAAAGCCGACTCAAACCTCTAATCCAACACAATTAATCAACTAAGCGTAGGCTAATTATGTTTTCATAAAAGCGGACTAAGTGAACGCAATGTTAACATCAAATCTAATTTACACCATGTAGTTCCATCAACTAAGAGAAGACTCAACACCAACTGAGCAACTAAGTGTATACCCAATTGCAAGTGCAAATACAGATTTGATATTAACCAACTCAGAGTGGCAATCACACATACAGTTCAAGAATCTCAAGGAAACAATGTAATTTTATTAATGACCAACCCGCCTAACCTAAGCTAACAATACAGTTAAATTATCACCACTAAATATAATAGACGGTATTCAAGTAAACTAAAATACTGTAATAAAACATTCAATGACAAGGTGCATGAACAGTGAGATAAAAAGAAAATGCAACAAGTAAACTAAAGAGTTGAAAAAGCAATTCATCACTGAAACAATTAATTAAAACACATAACAGTTAAATAAAACAAAATGAGTGAGTTGTGTGCTTAACCAAATTAAATTAGCATTTTCTTTTAAAGGCCAAAGATAAAATTCACCTCCTGCACCACTTCTTCCAAAGAAGAATTAAAACTTCAGCCATGCACACCTGATGGAAGAACGCTCCAAGGAAGTTGACCGAGAGGCGATGCGGACCTCCTCGAAGCTTCTCCGACGATGAACAACGCAGCGGAATGATGAAAACGAAGCTCTAAAAGAGCTGACTCGATGGATATGGCAAATGAACACAATGAAACCCTAGGAAAGAGGGGAAGCTGGATTTGGACCGATTAAACGGTGGAAATCGAAGTTTAATCGGTGAACAAGGTTTGGATCGGTTCAACAAAGGTTTTAATCGGCTAAAATTGAAGGAAATGGAAAAATAAGAAAGAAACCCTAGGTTTTGGATGAGGATGTTCGNCGGAAAAGGAAGAAGAATGACCTAGGATGACGAATAATGGTATACCTGTGAAGAATGTTGGTAAATTTGTGAGATCTGCGAAGAAGAAGGTGTTTGGCAGAGGAACCTGTGAAGAGAGTTCTTAATGGCTCGAGGAAGAAGACTCGAGAATGAATTCGTGTTTCTGACACGTGAGAGAGAAAGCCACATATGGCTGATGACGCGTGGTCGAGACGCTGACGCAAGAAGCAGAAGTGTGGCTTCTGATGAATGGTGCAATGTGGAGGAGTGACATCGTATGGTGGTAGATTATGGTGAGAGAAAAGCACAATGGTGAAGTGGAAAAATGAAATAATGAAGTGTGCTTGGAAGGTGGCTAGAGGGAGTCTTTGCACTCTCTAGCCTTGTGACTTTCAAGAGACAATAGTTTCTTGAATTTAGAAAATTCTATTCTCATTAATCTCAAAAATGGGAAATACAATTAGGAGTTGGGTATTTATAGTGACCCATGCTCCTTGCAAGCTACACTACGGATACAATAAAATGTAAAGTTAAGAAAAAGAGGACTATGTCAGGGAGAATTCCATCATACCCTCCCTCTTAAGAAAAGGTTTGTCCTCAAATCTGGCAATCGCCTTATGAAAAAAACTCCGCACAATCTTGTGAGCATGGCCATCTTGAAGTGGCCTTATTCTTTGAGATCCACTTTTCTTCCTCCTGGATCAAACACAAATATGCAATATGCATCAAATATATCTTCAACTAATATCAATCCAAAGAAGAAATTTTGTATAAACACAAAAGAATAAGAACTTCTAATATTTTGATATGTAATCTTTGAAAATGCTAGAAGTCCAAATTCATTATTGTCTTGAGTTACTTGTTTTCTTGAAGATAATAACTCAAGATTTGAATTGCCATATTTTGAAAATGTTTTCATTGAATATGGAATGACAATTGGTTTGAAAGAGAACTTAATGTTTGAAGACTCAACAATGATTGGAAAAGAAATAAAGAATCGGAAACCTTCCCTTTTAGGTTCCATGATAATGGTAAGAGTAGGAATTGTCCTCAAGAAACCCATGATCACTTAAGTTTGGCTCCAAATTCTAATTCTCTCCTAAGAAACCCATGATCACTTAAACTCTCAAGAAACATTTTTCCATTTTTAATGCAATCTCTAATTAGTTCTAGGTCTCTTTTAATGCTTGAAGGCACAAACTTTCTTCTCATGCAAGCTTTTAATTCACTTCAATCCCTAATGGTGGACTTTCTACCTTTCTTAACTTGGTATTGCCTTTCATCCCACCACTCACTTGCATGTTCTTCTAACCTAGAGAGATAAATGCTAAGGATATAAGATTGACTCTCTCTATAAAACCAATGATCAATTTTGTCAATTTTTTTTCCCAAGCTAGGTATGTTAATGCACCTATGTCTTTACCAAAGAATGGAAGATTCTTAGCTTGTTTAAACTTTTCATCAACATAATATAAACTAGACAACCTATATGAAGAAGACCTAGAAGAAAACCTATATGAACTATAACAAGACATCTTTGCTTCTAAAAGTTTTCTTAATCTAAAGGACTAAAAGCTTCCACTTTAAACAAATCCCAGGTAAGAGAGGTGAACCACAAGGGTTGCATAATACCAAATCTTGCCTTAGCCAGATTTATCTTAAGCTACTTACTAATTACCCTTTAAAATAAAATCACTTTTAAAATCAAAGGACACAACTCACAAACAATTAACGGACTCTAAGACTCCTAAAACGGGAGACAAACACAACAGACTTTATTGTGACAAAAGTCACCTAAACCTGAAACACAAAATCAAAGAAAATAAAAAAAAAACAGTTAAAATTGCCAAGAGTTGGAAAGAGCACTAAGAACTCTTCCAATCTACTTGGACTTTATAAAAGGCCCTTTTACAACACAAACTAAGACTACCAGTGACAGTGGGTTGACACAAGCCCATCACAAATACAAACAAAACAAAATAAAACCAAAATTGAAATGTTATGCTACGGTCCTTTGGTGCCCACATTCACGTGCTCCACCTTTGATTGCTTCTTGATCAAAATCTCTGTTCAATGCAGTAGAAACAATCACGTGCTCAAATCTTTCCTTCAGTTCTCGGTCTAAATCAAGAATCTAGTTGGTCCAATCCTGCAAACACAAATAATCAAGGCTGTTATCACATACACCCTTATCTAATCAGATAAGGCAAAAGAAGATATGGGGTACTGATAACTTCCCTTTCTCTTGGATGCACTAGCTTTCCACTTAGAATCTGCTACAGCTCAATCTAGCCACATCACTTCTACACTTAAAGTGACATCAACATCCAACAAACACAAATGGAAATTATACCAGATTTATGGTGCAGATCAAACTACCAAGCTATCAAACTAGGAACAATATGGAAAATGAAATGATAAACAGGATGATCAGTTGTTCACTTCAGACATGGTTCTTAAAATCATGAAATCAGTTTTTATCTCAAAACCTTTTTACCACCACATTAGTTGTAGTCAAATAAGTGAATGCAAAAGCAGATTAAGATGGATTCAAACACAATGACTACGATTCAGCAAAAAGTTGTTCAAATGAATGCAACAGAATGCAACAATGAATTGTAATTCAATAAAGCTCTTTATATCCTTGTCCAATGGATTGCATCCGAGCTTAATCAATCTGCACAATGAACAGTCATCCAAATCAGTTTGATAAAGTTTGAATTCTCTCATACAAATTGCCAAGGAATTAGGCCAAGTCAGCTTTACTAAACTCACAACACTCAAGGCTTCTCTTTAAACTTTACACACACAGATGAAAGGTTTGGAAGGTAGATTCTCCCTTGTCAGTTCAAGGCTGGATAGTCTTTTAGACCACCACCACCTAAGATGCTACCAAGCACACAACCTTTCTTTCAATTTCCAAAAAATCAAAGAGTGAACAACTTCTCAATCATGAAAGGAATTGGCTAAGCAAAAGCAATGGCAAAACAGGACAAATAGAACAGATCAAGGCAAAGACAATGGAAAACTGACAGCACTACAGATAAACAACTCTAGACCAGATTACAAAAGCAAGAAAAAAACTTCATTAAAGAACAGCAGAATAGATTGCACATGTGATAGAGAAAACCAGAGTTATCAACCAAGATAAATAAGAAACAAAGTTGTTAAGAAGAGTTGGCACACAAATTGATCCTAAGGAGAGTTCTAGAGTGGATTAACAAAACAAGAAACAATTGTAAGCTGCAGAATTTGCCAAATTCGAAATCAAGTTAAACTAGGCCAATGCATTTGATAAAATGCCTAAGAGAAAGCTGAATTATGCATCATAATTTGGTACTATATATGCAGAACAGATGTTGTATGCTTTTTACAGTACAATTCTTTTCACAATACCAAATGTAATCTCTTTTAAGTCACTACACCAAGCTTTTGCTGCCAATTAGATGTGAATTTTGATGCATATAACACAGTCACACACTTAGACAATAACTTATGCACTTACTCAAAGAAAATATGTTGAAAATTGATGGTTAAATTGACAAATGGACATAAACCAATTGGAACATTAAATTTTATGATTTGAGCAACTTTACTTTATCATTTTAAACATGTTTCAGCAACCAGCAGTGGCAAAAAACATGTATCTCAAAATTGGACAGTATCAGTTGCTTTCAATCACTAGAATTATGCCAAATTACCATTCAAATATCAACACTGGATTCAAATGGATCTGTTAACAGCTTATAGCACTTCAGATCAGCACACAGAATTGACAGAAGACTTGAGACTTGATTTAAAAGATGTTCAGCAAGGATCTAGATACTGAATCAAATTTAAAACCCTTAAAATTTGACTACACAAAGAAGTGCATCTCGGTCAAATGCATATTGAATATCAGCGAGTGTTCCATTTGATGCATCACACCAATTACAAACACAATTTAAGTGTTGATTCAGTGTGCATCTAGTACTAACTCATTTGCTTCATTCATTCACAGAACCAAAAGTGCAATTAGAAGCAACTAACAGCAAAAATCACAATTCTGCACTGGATTTCAAAATCTGAAATGGTTATCACAGCATTAGAGCTCCTTAAGACTTGGTCATAACTCTTTTAGTGTGCAGCAGTGCTCATTCATTCAGATATCACAGACGCAACATTAACACAGTTTTAAACCAGATTTTGAAAACAAAACAAACAATTACACATGACAAACAAAACAGGATTACGATTCAAAAATTAAAATGACTCAAAACAAGAATTAGACCGATTTAAAATGAAGATAACACTCAAAAATAATGACTCAAAGCAAAACACACGCAAACTTGGAGACCTAACACAGAATTCAGATTCAAGGATGAACAAACAGATTGAATCTCATTCAGACCTTTAATCAAACAATTCTAAAGCAACAACAAGTATAATACTCAAGACAATGAAGGAAAAGTGATGACAACTCAGAAATTGAAGAAACGCAACAAGATACTCAGAATCAAAATCAAACCAAGACAAAACAACACATGAATCAAGACAACACAAAACAGAAACAAAAAAATGGAGACGCAAAATAGAAACACTTACCTTTGACGCGTGGACGCAACCTAAGCTCGAATGACCACTTGATGGAAGAACGCTCCAAGGAAGTTGACCGAGAGGGATGCGGACCTCCTCGAAGCTTCTCCGACGATGAACGACGCAACAGAATGATGAAAACGAAGCTCTAAAAGAGCTGACTCGATGGATATGGAGAATGAACACAATGAAACCCTAGAAAAGAGGGGAAACTGGATTTGGACCGATTAAACGGTGGAAATCGAAGTTTAATCGATGAAATGGTTTGGATCGGTTCAACAAAGGTTTTAATCGGCTAAAATTGAAGGAAATGGAAAAATAAGAAAGAAACCCTAGGTTTTGGATGAGGATGTTCGGCGGAAAAGGAAGAAGAATGACCTAGGATGACGAATAATGGTATACCTGTGAAGAATGTTGGTAAATTTGTGAGATCTGCGAAGAAGAAGGTGTTTGGCAGAGGAACCTGTGAAGAGAGTTCTTAATGGCTCGAGGAAGAAGACTCGAGAATGAATTCGTGTTTCTGATGTGCGAGAGAGAAAGCCACATATGGCTGATGACGCGTGGTCGAGACGCTGACGCAAGAAGCAGAAATGTGGCTTCTGATGAGTGATGCAGTGTGGAGGAGTGACGTCATATGGTGGCAGAGTATGGTGAGAGAAAAACACAATGGTGAAGTGGAAAAATGAAATAATGAAGTGTGCTTAGAAGGTGGCTAGAGGGAGTCTTTGGACTCACTAGCCTTATGACTTTCAAGAGAGAATAGTTTCTTGAATGTAGAAAATTCTATTCTCATTAATCTCAAAAGTGGGAAATACAATTAGGAGCTGGGTATTTATAGTGACCCATGCTCCTTGCAAGCTACACTACAGATACAATAAAATGTAAAGTTAAGAAAAAGAGGACTACGTTAGGGAGGATTCCATCAACACCTCTAAATGAAGCACCGTTCCAGCTTTCTTTCAATTGAAATACACATCAACATTTGTATCCAGCAAAGAGGAAATATCAAAATGAAATTATCTCAAACCGTGGCATTCTAAAATTAAAGCAACTATTTTTTCATAACAAAAGTGCATCCTAAAACTATAGCAATCATTCTTATTTCAAAGAAAAGCATTCAAAGACATTTGGGTGGCAACTGCCCATTTCTCCAGTACCATCACCGCACCCTTCTTCTTCTAATAAATAAAAAAGTGAATGCAATGCTTCAAGCAAAGTAAAAACGGAGTGTTAGAATCAGCGTGCAGAAGCGTGACATTGAATCCTTGAATAAAAAAAACTCCAATGCGAAAAAGAAGTGGCAGGTGTGTGCTTGAATAAGCTATGTTTCTCCAAATGAAATCAATGATTTTCAAAGAAATTGAGAGCTTCCTTGCAGACCGTAGGTGCAACGTTCCAGCCAGACAACATCTATGCTATCAAAAGAAAAATAAACTGAAAGCAGCATATATTCTCATTTCACCGTGACTGAAAAATAAAATATTGTTCCCTCCTTTCATCCTAATGAAAATGCGGTTTTAAAAGAAAGAAGAAAATAAAGTGTTCTATCCATTCTCCATAACCAATACCGTGAACAACATGAGCTCTCCCCAAGAAACGTTCCCAGCAGAATTCTTTTAGTGTGACGGCTGCAGTTGTAAAATGTCGTGTGTATCCTCCAAAAATGAGGTGGGGTCCACCCAAAAATAAAGGTAAACCCTAGGTCAAGTGTCCTACAATTTTGGGCTCAACAACAATTTTCCAAAATTGGCCCAAGATGCAAAGAGTTTGTCCAAAAAGTTTAAACAATTAAATTACAATATAACTAAAATTTAAAATGTGTAATTGGAGAGTCTTGACTTATATAGTAGCACTCCAAATGTCCCACATTGTATTTCCAAAATTTTCCCTGAAAATAATAATGCAAATAATTAGCTCTGAAAATTCAAATTAATTAAAATTAGAATTTCTGGTCAAATTAAGCACAATTAGCAGAAACGGCAAAATACCAGACAATTAACCACAATTTCCTAATTAAATTCGGTACAATAAGCTAAGTGAAATTAATAAAATATTAACTCATCACATCTCCATAGGATTCCACTAAAAATCTGAGTTGAATAATAACTTGTTGTGAGGAAAAGGATTTTTTTTTTTTTTGAAAGTGTTGAACTATTTGAGGAAAAAGTGGAAAGCCAAGTTTTGTCTTGTTTGCTTGAGGACAAGCAAAGTTCTAAGTTTGCGGTTGTGATAACGGTGTAAAAACCGTTACTTTCATACTTAAATTTGATATCAAAACACACCCTTTATGGCTTAGAATGAACTTAAAATCAAGTAAAACACTTAGTTGAGTCATCTGAGAGTCAAAAGTTGGTTTTAGAGATATTCTGCTTGTTTTTACATTGTGTTGTAGGGTTTTAAGGTGAATTGAAGATGAAAGTGAAGCAAGGTGGACTTAGACACGTGAAAGATGAAGAAAAAGGATGAAAAGAAGGATCAGAAGAACCGCTGAGCGTTAGAATGGACCGCTGAGCATCCAAGGCGATTTGAGGCAAACCGCTCAGCGGTAAAACTGACCGCTGAGCGGTCACGCGGCTAAAGGGGAAACCGCTGAGCGGTTATTTGTTTGTATTAGCTCGGATTCTGTGATCTTTCTATTATCTTTTTGGTCTATAAATAGACCTAGTGCAAATCAAAACTCATTCTTTTGGCAGAGAGAAACGTCCACAACAGTTCTACATTCCTTGGAGGTCGTTCTTTGGATGTTAAGCTCCAAACTACTCAATCTAGGGTTTATTCTTTCATTCTTCCATTGTATTTCATCTAGTTTTACCATGATTATGGTGAACTAAACCTTTGTTGTTGGGGAACAATGTAATCTTTTGAAACTCTCATATATCCAAATTCCATTTATTTTATATGCTTGCATATGCTTGATTTATCAATTATTGGGTTCCTTACCTTTGCTTAATGCTTTTATCATTTAACTTATTCGGGAAATGTTGTTTGTCTTTATTGATACGGAGATGTACAATAATGTCATGAACCGAGGGGATTTCCTTGATTAAGTTGATACTGCCTAGAGATAGGGGTAGGACGATCAATTATATTTTGCTTCCGTTTATCATGCATTATTAGTTACTAGGGGAGACTAGAGATAGCAATCCGGTAATTAGTAATAGACTCTTTTTGCCAAGAGATTGGGTTAAGGGTAAACCAAGAAAGTTTGCATGATAATATGATAAATAAGCAAATTAAATAAGAAGAGTAGATATAATAGAGTGGATAAGATGAAATTGTAAACCCCAACAACACCATTCATTCATAGTTTTTTTCCTTGCCATTTGAATCACTGCATTTGCATGTTTACTTTTGCATTCAAAAACCTAAATCAAATTCTTTTCTCAAGTCTTATGCGATTGGTTTACATGAAAGTTAAGACCTAAGAGTCCTTTGGGAAACGATACTTGGACTTACCCATTTTATATTACTTGATAACGATCTGGTACGCTTGCCAGGGACTTAACATAATTCAATCACAAAAGATCTATCAAGTATCAGATCAGTGAATATGCATACATATATCAGAAATCAACACATACATGTTCATTAGATATCAAGTACAATAAAGAATAAAACATGTAACACATAACAATACATGTGTTATTAATAATGTGTTGTCATCATAAAAAACCAGGGTAACTAGACCAACAATCTCCCCCTTTTATTATGGTGCCAATCACTTCGTAATGTTCTTCTCTATGTTCTTGAAGAGCTTCACCTATGTTCTTGGGTTCTATTTGTGACACAAAAGCAACAGTTAAGCAGAAATTATTCAAATTGTGTCAAGTGGTTACCCCGTTTGAGAAATTATTCATACTTGAGTTGTAAATCATGAAATTCACCTTTTAATTTTTCATGTGTAGCATCCAATTTTTCAGACTCATTCAATAGTTCAAGAAAGGATTTTTGTAAGTCAATTTCACTAGTTTCAAAGCTTGAACAACTTACTTGGCTTGTAGTGTCATCAAGATCAGCCATTAGACATAAATTTTGCTTCCTCATCAAAGTCACTTGAACTGGAAGAGCCAGAGTCATTTTCCTCCCAAGCAATGTATGCTTTATTCTACTTTAGAAATCTATTTTCTTTCTTCTCTTCACTTCTTTTTTTTTTTGGGAAAATTCACCTTGACATGTCATCTTTCTCCACATCCATAACACTTGAGGCTAGATGAGGATCCTTGATTGTCCTTCTTTTCACCTATGAACTTGTCTTTACCCTTTGTTCTCATGAACTTTGCAAATCTCTTGATCACGAGGCTCATGTGCTCACCATTATCAGAATCATCTTCCATCTTGAGCTTTTACCTTTTGAGACTTCAGTTTTAAATGAAAATATCTTCTTCTTTCCTTGAACTTCTTCTACAGTCAATCTGTTGAGCTCAAGCTCATGTTCACGGAGCTTTCTAAATAGTATGCCATGGACATTTAGGAAAGATTTTGAGATTCTGATATGGCGGTCACCTTAGGTTGCCAAGACTTGTCTAAAGACTTTAAGACTTCAAAATTCAATTCACCGGTATCAAATGTTGATGAAGTCGTCCAGTGGCATGATTCAACATAGAACGTCGAGAATGACACAATGGAAGTCAAGAGTGAATCTGGCAGCGGAAGTAACTGATATTTGGTGACTGTGTGAGATGGAGGAAGGCTTCTATGGTGCGGTTCTAGCT
>NW_014543619.1:477975-505550 GCF_000741045.1 Vigna radiata var. radiata | reverse complement strand
GCTACCAATGATCATACAATATGGATGCACACTTCACAGCAATACTGTCATAAAAACGCTGCAACTTATTCAAAAAAATAATGCTGAATGATGGTAACTGAAATGGTCAAATTTCACAAACGTGCATAACATTCTAATTTAGTGTTTCAAGCAACTTTGGTTGGCCAATTCTAACATGTATGGACTGTCAATATAGGCAAATCATGCTTGAATCAAAATTTGACTAGTTCAGTTGCTTTATCACACTAAATCATGACCAATTCAGTAATCAAATTACAGCAGAGGATTCAAAGTGTTTGGATCAATAATTTTGCACTGTGAGCAAGTTTATTTAACCAAAAATGACATGTTCAACTGGCCAGCAGAGTCTAAAAACTATCCAATCACAATTTCACTATATGAGTTGATCATATGACTCAAAAGTTGATCCAATACACCAGTCCAATTTCAGCAGAGGTTTAGAACAGTTCTGTAACACATTTTTGGTAACTTTTAAACAGCAAAGTACACTTGAACAAAACTCTATAGAAACATTAAGATGTCCAGGAAAGATTGTTACTGCTGGATAGAGTTACAAACACTCAAAACTGAAGCAATGATGGTGCAGCTCGGTCCAATCTGCTTTTACAAAGACTTAAAACTTCTGCACTATAATACAATATCAGTTGCTGATTTAAAAGATGCATTGTTCATATGGTAAATGTTTTTTTTTACATGTTCCAACATTCAAGAACATAACCTGAACAATTGTGCAGAACCACAAACTTAAATCAGTAGAGTGCATAACAAATTTGACTCACGTAATATTGGCACTGTGTTTGATGGAATTCAGCTTACACTTGAGCATGCAGCGTTTGAATTTCCAATTCAATTATCACAGATTTATCCAAGCAGAATTACTTAGGAAATTGACAATATGGAATAAAAAAACATGACTTAGACATAAACGGATCAGATTTCAAAAATAAAACGACTCAAACAGAAGATGGAACCGATTAAAAAAAATGAAAACTAAAGCAATTAAAAGTTGGAACAACAGAAACACATACTGGAATCTACGAAAATCAACTAGATCAATGGAATAGTGAAACACTTGAAGAGCACGAAAGAAATGTTGATGACAGTACAGAATGAAAGTGAATCAACATAGCTGGAGCATGATGCGACAAACCATGGCTCTGAATACCAAATGATGAAGTCGTCCAGTGGCATGATTCAACATAGAACGTCGAGAATGGCACAATGGAAGTCAAGAGTGAATCTGGCAGCGGAAGTAACTGATATTTGGTGACTGTGTGAGATGGAGGAAGGCTTCTATGGTGCGGTTCTAGCTCAGACGGCCTACCATCTATGGAAGGAAGCTAGAGGGGTGAGGAAGGAAGCAAGGTGAATGACTTTCGGTGCAGAGAATAGGCTGGAAATTCTTCAGCAAAGCAATTCTCATAATATTCCAAAAGTAACTGATACATGTGCTAACAATGGATTTTATAGCATTGCCTAGGATCTACNTGTGGTTTAGATGAAAGCCAAGAAATGTGGATCAGCTTCCACGTGGCAATGCATGGATTCCGTGATCAGCTTCCAGAAGCGTTTTTAACATGTGCTGGAAAATGATTTCTGCCGTGGTGTGCCTAGCAAAGGTGAGGGGTGCTTCCAGCAGCTTTATTCTTCATTTGGGACAGTTTTACCCTTCTCCTTATGATGGGTCATGCTTCTAGTGATGGGTCCATGATGGGCTTGGGCCCAAGTCATCAAATGTCTTACCCAATCCTGTGAGATGGTTGACGATATGAGTGAAACATTTTTGCATGTCTTTTATTGTCTCTCTGATAACGGTTTCAAAACAGTTATTTTCATACTTCATTTGAGACCAAATTACACCCTTTAAGGCTTAAAATGAGCTTAGACTCAAGCAAAACACATAAATTGAGTCAGTTGAGAGTCAAAAGCGGTTTTTAGCGATATTATGCTTGTTTTGCATTGTTTTGCAGCATTTTTGATGAAAGTGAAGAATGGGGTTGAAGATGAAGGTCTTAGACTCAAGAAAGAGGAAGAAACATAAAGAAAAGAAGAGTCTAGGAACTGTTCGGCGCAAAAATCCAACGTTGGGCGGCCAAATGCGAGGAGAAGCCACTATCTGGCACCCAGGCCTTGACGCCGGGCGGTTTTGCGATTAGAGGCAAACCGCCATGCGGTAGCACGATTATGGGCAAACCGTCGGGCGACATAAGTGTGACGTCGGGCGATTGTGTGCTGGGCTTGGGCCTGTTTTCTGTGACGCTCCTCAGCTATAAATAGCCCTATTGCAACATCAGAATTATTCTTTTGATAGAAGAGGGCGGCCAGACCTAATTTTCACTCCTTGGAGAAGATCTCTTGGATGCTTAGGCTCCTTTTCCTCCTATTTAGGGTTTGTTCTTCCATTCTTCCATCATTTTTCATCTAGTTTCACCATGACAATGGTGAACTAAACCCTTTTGTTGTTGGGGGAAACAATGTATCCTTTTGAAACTCTCTTTTATTGAAACTCTTGTTTATTTATCTGCTTGTCGTATGCTTTGATTATCAATTGTTGGGTTCTCATCTGCGCTTAAAGCTTTTATCGTTTAACTCATTCGATAATTGTTGTTTGTCTTTATTGATACGGGAACGTACGGTACTGTCATGAACTGGTGAGAAATTCCTTGATTAAGCAATACCACCTAGGGATAGGGGGGAAGGACGATCAATTGTTTTTGCTTCTGTTTATAATGCGTTATTAATTACTAGAGGAGGCTAGGGATAGCAAGCCAGTAATTACTAATAGGCTCTTTTCGCCGAGGGATAAGGTTAAGGGTAGACTAAGAAAGTTTGCATGACAATTAGATAACAAAGAAAATTAAATAAGAGGAGTAGATATGAGAGAGCGGATAAGATGAAATTGTAAACCCCCAACAACTCCATTCATCCATAGTCTTTTTCTCGTCAATTGAATCAATCGCATTTGCATGTTTACTTTGTGTTTTTGCATCCACACAATTTAATTTTTCTTTACAAGTCTTACGATTTCAATTTGCACGAACGATAAGGCCTTCGAGTCTCTTGGGAAGAACGATATTGGGTTTACCAATTATATTACTTGAAACGATCTAGTACACTTGCCAGAGTGTTAACACTCTCTAGGTTGCATTTTGAACATTTTGTACTCCTGGATTAATGTGTTATTTCTAGCTTGTTTCACGTCACTTGTACCTTCGTGAGTGACCCTGAGGACTTCCCACATTTCTTGAGTTGTCTTACAAACTGAAATTCTATAGAACTCATCAAGCACAACAGCAAAACAAGCTTTAATATCAAATTGAGCTCTTTTTTTTTTTCCTCAATAGTCCAATTTAAATAAGGTTTTTCTTCTTCAACACCATCAACAATTCTCATTGAAATAAAATGACTATTTTCAACAGCTTCCCAGATACCTCTGTCAATAGACCCCATAAAGATTTGCATTCTGACTTTCCAGAAAGCATAATTGTCACTAGTAAAAAGTGGTGGTCTGTTGATAGAAGCACCATCAACATAGACTTGGTTATAACTAGCTATTTTCGTTAAATTTGAAAATCTATCAAAGCAAGCTCTAGTACCAACTGTTGAGAATGGTATCGCGCAACGGAACGTTTAGAGAGCATGAATACAATCAATAAACCAAAAGGGGAGGGGTGAATTGGTTCTTTTGAAAATTGTAATTTTCTTTCACAACTTTATCGAATAGTTTATAAGCAAGAGTTAAATAGTTAAAAAAAATCACACAAAAGTTTTTATCCTGGCTCAAATCGACAGATTCTACGTCCACTCCTTAATCACTATAAATATTGATTAACCTTTCTCACTAAAATTCAATATCAAATTACAAAGAGAATAATAAAGAAATAGGAACATATTTCACATTCTTTCGACACACAATGGATAGAAATCAGCTCAATCAACTTGAAGAGAATCGCTTGGAACTTAGATGCACTAAACACAAGCTTTTCCTTTTCACAAGACTTGATTGAACACTCACTTAAACTCAGAGAATTTCCTCAGAACTGGTATGTGCTCTCAAGTAGTTTAGTTAACCTCTTAAAGGTTTAGGGGGGTTGTATATATAGGCTAGGGGTTAGAAAATGAAAAACATGCTTCCAACTGAAAGTGATAATTGATTATCATTAGTGATAATCGATTATTTGAGACCGTTATGGGGTTTCAAAAAACGTGAAAATCGATTATCCTTAGTGATAATCGATTATTGCAGAACTTTGGACAATTAGCAATGATAGTCGATGATCCCCTGTAATAATCGATTATTGTCATGAGCAACCTTTTTCTGTTTTAGCTTGTGATAATCGATTATCCCCTTTGATAATCAATTATTGTTGTAAAGAATCACTAGATATGAAACTTCTAAGTGCTTTACAAATGCAAAAAGATTCCTATACAATGATTTCTAAAATGAATTTTTTTAACATAGATGATAAAGATTCTTCAAGTCTTCAAGAGTATCATCACCAAAATTACTTCAAGACATCAATGCTTCTCATTGGTAACAGACTGGACCCAACTCACAAGACTTTTTTGTAGATATTTTGATCGTGCAAACTTTTTAAATTAGAGACTTCTTGACCTTATGAGTTTTTCTGATTCTGGTTCGCATGAACCATGATCAAGTCTTGTGATCTAAACTAAATTGACAAGTTGATTGAAAAGCTAAATATTTTGCATAGTTATTTATTATAATAGTCATGATAATGTTAATTGTGAAACATTATAAGAGACAAAACACATTATTATAAAACTACATTTCATCTCAAGATGGTGTTGAGAGATGGTATTGAGTTTAGGATAGTCAAAATTATGAAAATGGTATTGAGTTTAGGATAGTCAAAATTATGAAAATATATAGTTTCAAATAATAATCCTTGCAAATGTAATTACTAAGTCTCCACCAGAATCTAAGTTCAAATATTTCTTAGAATTAATTAATTTTTGGATTGAGAATAAAGATTAATAACAACAGGATTTTTCTCCTGTGAATTGAAGTTAAGGTTTGACTCTAAATAATTGTGTAAAGAGTATGGAAGACTGTCTAATGATGTGTTTAATAGTGTTAAAATAGATGATTCTCTACTAATGTTATAACTAAAGTGTAATCTAATAATAAAATATAGGTTTAATACCTATTTTGGTCCCTCTTTTGGGGGGGTTTGTTCAAAGTGGTCCTCCCTTTTTTAAAAATTTCACTAGAGTCCTACCTTTTGCAAAAACTGTTCAATTAGGTCCTTTTTGCTAACGGCGTTAACTTTGCTAACGACAGAGGTGCCCAACTGGCTAATATATGATGACGTGTAACGTTTTCTCTTTGCTGGCACTGTTATGTGTTTAAAAAAAATAATAAATTGTGATGTGCAATTTAATATAGTTAGGGTTAAATCAGAAATTGAATTAGGGGTAAATTGAGGTGGGTAATTAAGTAAATTGACTTTGGTCAGAAGATTATTTGGGTAAAATTTGTGATTGGGATTGGGAAATTCTGGGCGAGTTAGGGTTCATCAACCACCTTCAATCTAGTTGGGGGTAAACAGATCTAGAAGACTTCATTCTACCTCCTGCGCCGCGAGAATGGGAGAGGGACTTCGCTTCCTGGAGGCGCTACTCTTCTTCTTTTCGAATTGGTTCAAGCTTGCCCTCTGTGCATCTGGTTTTTCTGAGTTTTTCTCTCTGCTTCTGCGTTTCTGTGTGGTATGACGGCGCGACAACAATGGTTGTGGCGAGACCGTGATGTTTATGTGATTCTGGTTTGCTTGCAGGTGCGAGATGATGGACGAAGAAAATAGTGGTCTGGAGCGAGAAGCTTCGAATTAATGGAGTCTTTGTAGGTACGGGTTTCTCTACCGTCTAGGATTTTTTTTTTTTATTTTCAGGTGGAGATGAAGATGGTGCGGGATTGATGATGGAGGTATGGCGTTACTGACGCATTGAAGAAGTCGACCTTTGCGTGGTGTTCCCTGCTCCAGCAGCGACGGTGCATGGTTGAGGCGCTGTGATGGCAGTTCCTGCGGCGGCGAAGGCGTGAAGAAGATGGATCTGGAGATTGTTGGCTCGTGAGAATGGGTGCTGCCTCTTCCAGGTTTTCGATGATGATGGCTTGCCATGGGTGGTCTCTGCAGTGTTGATGACTGCGGCGGCCATAGGTTGATGGTGGTGGCTACTGGTGTTGATGACCTTGGGTTACTTAATTACCCACCGCAATTTACCCCTAATTCAATTTTTAATTTAACCTGACTATATTAAATTCCACATCACAATTTATTATTATTTTTAAACACATTACAGTGCCAACAAAGAGAAAACGTTACACGTCATCAGATATTAACCAGTTGGACACCTCTGTCGTTAGCAAAGTTAACGTCGTTAGCAAAAAGGACCTAATTGAACCGTTTTTGCAAAAGGTAGGACTTTAGTGAACTTTTTAAAAAAGGAAGGACCACTTTGAACAAACCCTCCCAAAAGAGGGACCAAAATAGGTATTAAACCTAAAATATATTTATGAAAATGCGTCAAGTGAATGCATGCGTATGAGGTAAGGACTGTGCATCCATATATTCTTGTAACCTAAAGAATTTATAATTTCTTATACAATTTTTTGTTACACTTAAAATTTATATTTATGCTATATTTTAAACTTTATGTATACTAAACATAATGTTATTACGTTTTTTTTTTTTTTTTGTCTCTTATTGTTGTGAACTCAATATTTCCATCTTATTTATTAATACATCAAAAGTTGATCTCTTTTGTCAAGTTCACCTAAAAGGAAAATAGAGTATTTTCTCTTCTATCTTTATTTCTTTCAACATTTATAATTTCATATTTTCTAAATCAAATTCGTCTTTCGTATTACGCAATACTCAAAGCATGGCTTAGTATGTTTATTTTTCCATGGAACGCATTTAAGTCTTTTCAATCACTTTCATCATTGAACTTATATATTTTGCCGTTTATGGTCAAAGTCATACGTCGATTAAAGATAAAATAATTTTATAATATATAAATAAGGTAAATCTATCTTACAAATCAATAGAAGTTTTTTTGTATCATCTTTAATGAAAAAGTAAAAAAATAACAAGATCTTAAAGCAAATCTTTATTCTTTGTTAGCACAATTTACTTTCTTTGAGCAAGAACATGGAATTTTAACCATTCTTTTCCTTTCATGTTAGAAAGTACTTGATTCAGTTGATTCAGATATAGGACAGTACTCCAAATTATTTGGACATTTAAAAGTCACAGACAACACGTCAGATAAGAAACCCAAACTTTATTGCAGATTCTAATGTCGTGAAATAAGGATCACAAAATCATATTTTATAAACATGTCTTATAAAAACATTATCGAGAATGCTCGAAGCATCATAACTTAATGGACCAATCACAAACTGTAAAACTTTATTGAGGATGCTCTAAGCATCATAAGTTGATGGACCAATATCAATCTGTACTAGATGACTGCCCACTCAGTCATTGAGTGATTGACCTTCAGCAAATCCATTTGTTGAACCAAATAGGATGAATTATCAATAATAATTAGATTAATTCTAATTTAAGTTATGGATCCATGGATCAAAATTAGGTGATGATCAAGTAAATTAATCTGTCAAACTAAATAAGATTAGTTATCAAGAATAATTAGGTTAATTTTAATTCAAGTTATGAATATATGAATTTTTCTCTTCTCTTTCTAGTGTTTTATCTTTTCTATTTCATTGTACAACTAGTTCTTCCATGACGATGGAGAACTAATCTTATTTGTTGCTGAGGAAAGATGTAACTTCTAAACTCTCTTGTATTTGAATTGATTCTTGTTATTAATTGTTAGAGATATTCTTCTTTGCTTCAATGCTTGTGATGTTATGATTTGTAAATATAAGGAGATTTCGTACTCCTAAGGTTGGAAGATTTGGGGATATGACAACCCTCTTTTTTTTTTCTCCGTAGGATTGTTATCAAGAGATATCTTACAAATCACGATCTGGGAATTCTCTCGGGAGCAATATTACCTAGACATAGGGATAAGAGGACCGATTGCCTTTAAGCTTCTGTGTGAATGTAATGCATGAACAATTGCTAGAGAGACAAGACATTGTAAACTAGTAATTAGAAGTAGGCTCTCTTCACCAAGACATTGGGATTAGGGTAAATTAGAAAGTGGCATTAACAATAATGAAGAAGATGAATTTGTTTATGCATGAGAGTGATTAGGTGAAATCTAAACCCTAACAACATATTCATCTCATATTATCAACATCATCCATTCACTTTTGTGTTTAGCCTCAATTGATCAAATTGCATTCTTTTTTATTTTTCCGCACCTTGCATTCAAAAACTGCAAAATATTGTTCTTATAGTCTTGATTGGTTAAGCAAAAGCACAACTGTTTAGTGTCGTGAGTCTCTTGGGAAAACGATACTTGGTCTTACCATTTTATATTACTTGATAATATTCGGTACACTTGCCGGAGTCTTAACAAGTTTTTGGCACTATTGTCGGGGACTCATGGTATAACTATTCTATTTGTGTGATTCTTAACCGATTAGACTTTTTTATCTTTTTTATTTCTTTTTACCTTTTTATCTTTCTATCTTTCTATCTTTTTATCTTTCTATCTCTTCATTTTTTTCTTTTCAATTTTCTATCTTTCTATCTTTATCTTTCTAAAAAAAAGAAAAAAAAATATATCTTTTACAGTTTTTGTTTTTTTTTTTTTTTTGGCTAATTGTGTGCTCTAGTGCAGTGTTCTTTAGTGTATGCAGGATAAAATTTGCACTAGGAGCACAAGATCATCATGACCTCTCCTTTTAGGTTTGGAAGTAGAGAAGACTGCCAGTAGTAGATAATGAAGAAGGCAAATAAGAAAGGAGAATTGGTTCACCAACACCCTGATGTGAAAAGTGATGAACCCAAACCTGGCACACTAGTGAAATTCAAGAATAGGTTATGGGTTGTCAAGACTATCAAAGAAAACAAACTTCTTGAGATTGAGGATCCTTAGAGTTGGTGATAAGAAAATTGTTGGTGTCACAAAGGAAGGAGGACCACCAACATCAGAAATCTGGATTGAGCTTAATTGGGTAAAGCTAGTGACGTCAAACAAGCGCTTGCTGGGAGGCAACCCAGTTTCTGACTTTTTCTTTTTCTTTGATCATTTGTGTGGTTTGGATTTGATTTTTCTTTGTGTCTTTGAGTTCTTTTTAGGTTATATGCTGCTTCTGATGGCATTGATGATAACATCTACTGATGGATGCTAGGAAGACTTAGATAACAACATTTACTCATGGATGTTGTTATGATGAGGATGACAAATGAAAGCATCTACTGATGGATGTTGTTACAACATCTATTTTTGGATGTTGCCATGATAAGGATGAGGAATAAATGCATCTAGTGAAGGATGCTATGTGATTAAGCATCTACTGAAGGATGCCATGTGATTACACATCTACTGATGGGTGTCATTGAAAACATTTACTGATGAAGATGAGAAAGATTAGCATTTATTGATGGGTGGTAATGAGAAAGATGTGCATCTACTGAAGGATGCTGGAGGATTATTGGGTCAGACTCGTGACGTTAAACAAGCGCTACCTGGGAGGCAACCCAGTTTTCTAAACCTATCTTTTTTTATTTATGCTTTATTTGCTTCTGTTTTTAGAATAGGTGTTGATGTACTTGGTTTAAAACTTATGTTTGATGCAATGGGTTGATGATGATTTTATGAGTGTGCTTGATGATGCTTTTATATTGAATTATGTTGAGATGATATATGAGATGCTATATACAAGTAGTGGTTCACAATATGTGTGAACAGATGCAGGATGATATGATTGTGATTGTGATACTGGGCAGGATGTGTATCTATGTATTGAAACTTGAGATTAACATATGTGAGGTTTTGAACTCCAAAGTTTTTGAATGAATTGCTATTACTTTGAAAAGCATGAATGACTTTGCCCAGGTTTCTATGATTGAATCACTTGTTTGCTTGTGTCATATGATCAAGGCCATTTTTTATTAGTCCTTTCTTAGCCAATGCAAAAAACATTTCGTCCCAAAGCAAAAAGAACCATGTGTTCTACCCTTTTTGAACCTAAGCCTTAAACAGTATGTGAAAACCTTTTTGAAAATCTTTACCTTGAGTTAAGTTGAGAATTATTGTGTGGTATTGATAAAGGTTCAAGTTTGGGGTTGTTGGGAAAGTTGAAAAATAAAAGATAAGCATTGAGCTAATGTGTTGAGCAAAGCATGAAAAAGATGAAAAAGATAGAAAAAATAGAAAAGATTGAAAATATAGAATGAAAGAAAGATAAGTTCAATGCAAAAAAAGGGCAAAAGTTGGGAATGAGTGAGATTTTTTTGTTTAAAGAGAGTTTAGGCTTGACTGATAAATTTTCAAATAACTCTCTTAACTCAAGGATTTTGTGATCCAGAAAAACCAATGTTCTTCTTAGCCCAACCACGTTACAAGCCATGGAAAGTACTTGTGATGATAACTTGTGTGTGAGTATGATTGATTCTGGTTAAATGAAAGACAAAGTTAATTTGTGTGACATTGTGATTGTAGAGAGAATGAGTCACCTCAATATACACCCGTGTGCTTGAGTGAAACACTTTCCTTAGCGAGGAGTAGTTCCAGTTATACATGATTGCATCTATGATTGGGTAATTGGTCATTCATGATAATAGCATCTGTTGGAAAGACTGTGATCATGTGAACACCATATTGTGTTTAATTGAAGTAATGCATTTATACATCGTAACTGATATTTTTATGATGAGCTGAGAGTGATTACTTGTCTTGGAAGAAAGAGATTTGAAGTGTGTTAATCCATTGTATTGCTTGTTTGAAAACTAAGTTACATTTTGTTTTGCTTGTGGACGAGCAAATTTCTAAGTTGGAGGCTGTGATAACGGTTGAAAAACCGTTATTTTAATACTTAATTTTGATACTTAATGCACCCTTTTTGACTTAGAAGCTTGCTTGGACTCATGATTTTGCTTTAGTTTTGTGAATAAGAGAGTTGAGGATATGCTTTATGATTTTATCACTAAAATCCCTTGATTTTGAAGGTTTTTGGAATGATTTGAAAGAAGGGTTGAAGTATCAAGGAGTTGTAGTGCAGAAAAGTCAACCAGAATGTAGAAAAGTCAACCAGTCAACAAAAAAAGTCAACAGTCAACCAGAATGCTGAAAAGTCAACCAGAGTGCAGTTTAGTACCGCAAGTGGCGTTGAGCGGTGCCGCTGAGCACCAGTTTTCGCCAGTTTTCACTGTTTTGCGCTTGAGTGTCACCTTTGAGCGCTAGATGAGTGTCGCATCCACCGCTGAGCGGTACTGTAGTGTTGAGCGCCATTTTCGTGGATCTAGGCTAGTTTTTCTGTTATTTTTATGATCTGTTTTTGGCTGTACCCATTTTCTGCAATTTTTTGCCCTATTTAAAGACCTCGACACCCTAGAGAATGTATCTTTTAATGGCTTAAGTATAGAAACACATTTTTCACCCCTTTGGGGGCAGATGTAGGGATGCGGGAGCTCTCCTCTTCTCTTTCTAGGATTTTATCTCTTCCATTCCATTGTACACACCTAGCTCTTGCATGATGATAGAGAACTAATCTTATTTTTTGTTGGGAAAAGATTTAACCTCTAAACTCTCTTGTATTTGAATTGATTCTTGTTATTAATTGTTAGAGATATTCTTTTACTTACCTTTGTTGAGACTTATGCCATATCAGGCAAGAATAAATTTGTGTAACTGATCTTGTAATACAATTTCTAGATTTACATGATACGAGGTAGATCTGGAAGTTATAGACTAAGAATGAAACCTAAGAAGTATTGTTGGAATCATCAATGTCATGTAGATTTGACCCTAAGCTTTCTCATGAAACCTGTATTGCTTTCCATGAATTGCTTATATCAATTGTTGTTGTTAAATCCTGATTCAGATCTTCAGTTGTATTAGTGGCAGGATTGTGATTTCGTGAGATTCACGATCTTGCCCTTTATATTTCTAAAGAGAAAGTTATCTGACCAATTATGAGTGGTATTGGATTTTGAGCTTCTGAATTTTTAATTCTAGTTCAATGATAAGAAGAATTATGTAAGACATCATTTGATTATTATATATGATTACATTATGCATATGTAAATGGTTCACAGTCTTGATGATATGGTTTAGGTAGCTATAAGAAATGTGGAAACTATCTTGTGAGTGTAAATATTTTATATGCTTGTTTTTTTTAATAGAAGTGAGAGTTAATTTAACATATTCCCTACTGATGCAGTTGGTTATCTTCACATAATTTAACATATTTTAATTTAATTTAATTTAACATAACTGGAGTAGGCAAGAAGGCCTATACTTTGGTTATGGGAAATCCAAACATAGATAAACTTGCTAACTTTCTTGAGGTGAAATTTACTACATCCGTAGTATATATTTCAGTCTGTCTTTTTGTAAAAACTTTCTAATATTAATATATTAACAATTAGAAAATTATTTTCTCACTGATACATATACTTTATGATATTTTCTCACTGATATAGCTATTTTATGATATTTTCTCACTGATATAGCTATTTTATGATATTTTTCTCATTTGAAAAAAGTTATCGTTATTTTACTTAGGAGTGGAACATATATTGATTAATAAAGTTAATGCATACCATTAATATATTAAAAATTAATTATTATTTTATATTGTAGGTATTTGATCAAAGAAGTGTACCAAATGATGAAGGTAATGAAGAACAAAAAAATTGATAATTGTAATGTAGAAAATGTTTATTTTAACTTTTAAGATTGAACATGTTATTTCTTAAGTTAAACAATTAATTGTATTTTTAACATTTACTATTTATTTTATATAATAATATTTAAATTTTAAAGGAGTCCATCTTCAAGAATTGGATGTTGCAGCATACGAGGAGTGATGGCAACCCCTTTAGGGATTTCCCATCCAAAGAAGTATCTGTTACCAATAAGGAGCATTGGTAAATCCTGAAGAATTGTTTTGATTATGCTGCAAGATGTGGTATTTGAAGAGAACAGTAAAATTATTTAAAAAGCAACTTGTAGAATTTGGATGTAGTAGGAAAAACTTAAACCTTGTATTTTTAACTTGAATAATCGATTATGGACAAGTTATAATCGATTATCACTTTCATTTTGTACTAGAATAATCGATTATCATGAAGCAATAATCGATTATCACAAGTCATACTTGAATAATCGATTATCACTTCATATAATCGATTATCACTTTTTGAAAACCCTGTAACGGACTTGAATAATCGATTATCACTTACAATAATCGATTATTCATGGTAGTTGGGACCTGACCTTTGGCATTCAATGTAATTGGCTATATAATTGGATTCTGTAAACTTCAGAAGTAACATTTTGAACTAAGAAAGCTTAATAGAACACTGTGTGACAGAGGAAAGTTCTCAGAAGCTTTGTTCATTGTTCCCTTGCTTGGTCTCGTGAAAGGAGAGACTCGCGTATCGTGTGTCGATAGTCGGAGCAGACTCTCTTCGAGTTAGCAAGGTGCTCTGCCTGGTCTTGTGAAAAGAAAAGCTCGCGAATCATTGGTCGATTGCCGGAGCGGTTCTCTTCAAGTTGGTAGAGTGGTCTTCTTCCGGTTCGCTCGTCGAAGGAAGGTTCTTTTATATTTTGTTCACTTATTGTAAATCTGTGAAACTGTTTTTTAGTGGAACTGTTAATCACTCTTTACAGTGATTAACGACTGGACGTAGATTCTGTTGAATCGAACCAGTATAAAAATACTNGTGTGATTTTTCTATTCCCTACACTCATTTTACTTTACGCATATTAACTATTTGATTAATTTTCTGAAAGAAAATTATTTTTGAAAAAAACGACCAACTTCGTTTTAACAGTGACCATACACGCTTATACGCTCTCTAAGTTTTAATTATGTTGCGTTATACTCTTCAAAAAATACCCCCTCCGATACCAACAGTATCAACTTCACACTAAGACCAAGAAAGGGAAGTTGAATAAAAGCTTAATCTTTTCTTTCTAAAGTCTTAGCATGTTCTTTAAAACTAAATAGCTTTACTTGTTTTGTAGGTCATAAATAAAGGAAGGAACTCATGCTTATAAGCTAGCTAGCAAAAGTTATAAATGGCAACCACTTATTGTTCACGGCCAGCATATAATCCATGTGCAGCATAGCCAGTCGTGGCTCTCAATCTTGGTAGTACATCTTCCATGCTTTCCACCTGGGCTGTATTTCTTGAAGCTTATGATCCATACCTTCCACGTGCAAAAATCCAAACTTCCACTGCACACTTCTTTTCCAGCACGTTTGTAAAAAGTTCATTGTATGGCTTGCATTGCACGACTCATAGGCTCTCTCCATCTATATAAGAGAAGCTTGAGCTCTTGTAAAAAAAAAATGAATGATAGTAAGGAAAAGCTTCTGAAATACAGCTTCTTCTTCCAGTTCAAACATTGTGCTAGCTTTAGCTTTGCTTCCTCTAGCTCCTTTCCCCATTGGAAAGCTTTATGAGGTAGAATTGTACCTCCACACCATTGTCAAACACATTCGCGCATTCTATCAAACACCTGTCGTGCATCAGCTTCCTGCAACCATGTCATCATTCCACTGCCACTTCTAAGACGAGGAGCCACTCCATTCTTGAGGGTGGAGGACGCTTCCATCATTTGGCAACACGAGCCAGTCGTTTCATGCCATGCTTCAAGAGCTAAGTGCTCTTTCTTTCAATTTTGGCTTTATTCCGTGTTGTTTTGTTCACTGTTGCACTGTTCCATTGCATTTTCTAGTTTGATTTTGTGTTTAAGTGAATCATTTTTTGCATTTTCTGGTTTGATTTTAATCGGTGCATTTCATTTGTTTTCGGTTTAAAATTCCAACTTAAACTTCAAAATCCAATTATGTCAAAGTCATGTGCAATGGTTTTTGCAAATTTTTCTCTGTTATATGTGTTTGATTCTATCAGCCATGTCAAATTCCAACTTAAACTTCAAAATCCTACCCCTATCCCTAGGTGGTATTGCTTAATCAAGGAATTACTCACCAGTTCATGACATTACTGTACATCCCCATATCAACAAAGACAAACAACAGTTATCGAATGAGTTAAACGATAAAAGCATTAAGCATAGATGAGAACCCAAGAATTAATAATCAAAGCATATGGAAACCATATAAATAAACAAGAGTTTCAATAAAAGAGAGTATCAAAAGACTACATTGTTTCCCCTAACAACAATAGGGTTTAGTTCACCATTGTCATGGTGAATCTAGAAGAAAAATGGATGAAGAATGGAAAAGCAAACCCTAGATAAGAAGAAATGGAGCCTAAGCATCCAAGAGATCCTCTCCAAAGAGTGAAGTTAGGTCTAGCTGCCCCCTTCTGTCAAAAGAATACATCTAAACTCGAAATAGGGTTATTTATAAGTGAGGAGCGCAACAAAAAACAGGCCCAAGCACAGTAGACAACCGCCCAGCGTCACACTTGTTCCGCCCAGCGGTTTCCCTCAAGTCGCGCTACCGCCCAACGACAAGGGTCTACCGCCCGGCGGTTTGCCTCTAATCGCAAATCCGCCCAACGCCCACGCCAGGTGCCTACTCCTCGCACTGGACCGCCCGGCGGTGTAATTTGCCGCCGGGCAGTACGTCGACTCTTCATTTCTTCATTTTTTTTCCCTTTTCTTGAGTCTACGACCTTCACCTTTAACTTCATTCTTCACTTTCTCAAAAATGCTACAAAACAATGTAAAACAAGCATAATATCGCTAAAAATAGCTTTTGACTCTCTACAAACTCATTTATTGAGTTTTGCTTGATTCTGAGCTCATTCTAAGCAGTAAAGGGAGTAATTTAGTCTAAAATGACATATGAAAATAACTGTTTTTCAACCTTCATCAATTAGAAATCACTTTTATTTGCTTTCCCACTCTGCTATCACGTTACTTTTCACTGAAAATCTGGTGCAGAGTGCATTTTGTGCTAACTCACTTTGTTTGCTGGTTTGTTTGGCCTGCTGCAAAGTGGTGGTGAAATTCAAGCTTCCAGATTGCTTCTCCAAAGGGGTATCATCTTAAGGAGTGGAAGACTTGATAAAGTGCTACACGATTGAACTCCAAGAGAACTTGAACATTGTTGTTCCAACCTTTTTCAGCACCAAAAACATATAAAAATTTGGCATCCTGCAATTTGAAATGGTAGCCACACTTGGCATTGTATTTTTGCTTGTATTCTTGTGTAAATCACGGAACTTGTGTTTTTTTTTATTTTCTTTTACATTGTGCATTTTGAATGGCTTGGGAACATGCTTCTTTAGGAATTCCAAGTTCATCATCAAACATTTTAATAGCCTAGTTGTGCATCTGTTACGCCCTTAGCAAGTTTACCAGATCGTATCAAGTAATAATAGACAGTATGTCCATATTGTTTCCCAAGGGACTCTTAGGCCTTATCTTTCATGTAAATTGATTGCAAAAGACTTAAAAGAAGAATAATTTTGTAGGGCTAATGCAAAACTAAATCTAAGCATGCAAATGCAAATTGAATCAATTGGCAAATAAAAGATATGAATGAATGGAGTTGTTGGGGTTTACAATTTCATCATTATCCACCCTCTTATATTTATTATTCTTATTAAATTTGCTTTATTATCAATGTCATGCAACTTTCTAAATTACTCAAAACTTGATTCCTCGGCGAAGAAAGCCTATTACCAATTAGTAGTTTACCATTCCTAGTCTCCCTAGTAATTACCAACGCATTAAGTACAGAAGCTTAAAGCAATTGACCGTCCTACTCTTATTCCTAGGCAGTATTTCATAATCAAGAGAATTCTTATATGTTCTAGATTTCCCCGTACGTTCCCGTATCGACAAAATCAAATATCATGACACTAAATGAGTTAAACGATGTAAGTATTAACATCAGAAAAGAAAACCCAAACAATTGATAATAAAAGCATATGAATATCATAAGAAATTTGATACAAGAAAGTTTCAAAAGGACTACAATGTTCCCCAACATCAAAGGGTTTTGTTAACCATGGACATGGTGAAACTAGATGAAATTAATGGAAAAAAGGAAAGAATAAACCCTAGAATTGGTAAATTGGAGCCTTAGCATCCAAAAAGCCACCTCCAAAGAGTGTAGAAGGTGCTCTGACGTCTCTCTCTGCCAAAAGATGTCTCTCTGATGCATTCTAGGTCTATTTATAATATAAAAAAATAACAGAATTTTGGTCCAGGCCCATAAGTTAGGCGCTCAGCGCCCATTTCACCGCTCAACGGTGGGCTTCGGTATCGCAAGATGCTTAGCGGTCAATCCTAGCACTCAGCGGTGGGTGATTCTCCTTTTCTCCCCTCAGTGTCGACGCTCAGCATTGGGCGATTCTGAAAGCTAACGCTCAGCGCTGGAACTGGCGCTGAGTAGTGGACGTGACTCCTCCTTTTTATCTTTTCTCATCCTTCCTTGAGTCTAAGTCCTTCCTTCTTTACTTCCATCATTCAATTCTCATCAAAACCTTTCAAAACAATGTAAAAACAAGCATAATATCTCTAAAACAACTTTTGACTCTCTTCAAGCCAAACTAAAGTGTTTTGCATGATTCTAAGCTGATTCTAAGCCATAAAGGGTGTGATTTGATATCAATTTCAAGTATAAAAATAACGGTTTTTAGACCATTATCACAACCCCAAACTTAGAACTTTGCTTTTCCTCAAGCAAACAAAACAAAACTTAGCTTTCCACCTATCATCAAAACGATTCAACACTTTCAAAACGCATTCTTTCATAACAAGTATTTTCTCAATTCAACTCTTCAATGAAATCTAACCAAGATGCATACATGCTTCAATTCATTCTAGTTCACATAATCACATACTTTCCAACAAATGCTATTTCTAGGAATGATCAGTCCACTAAGCACAAATGTAATCATGAAATTCATCAATCCTTTCCAAGCAAAGTGTTTCACTCAATCATTCAAGTGTTTCAGGAGGTCACTCTTCTCTCTACTATCTGTTGAGATTGTTGACAACACAAACTCTATATCAGACTGGTTCTTGATGATGACAACACACTGCTTAATAACAGTACATATGTTCCAGTGCTACATGTTCAGTTGATGTGTTATACTATTTTGAACAATACCTATATTAAACATGTTTTGTTATTTTGCATGGATGTTCCTATGATTGACTACGTGTTATATGTTTGGAACATGCTTGTATTGAATTGTGTGTTAAAATGATTTTGATTACCTTTACACATTTCTGAAGAAAAGCTCACAAGTACTTTTATGAACTTATATTTGTTGTGACAAAGGTCCAGTTCAGTCGACTACACTAGTAACGAAGTCGACTAAGCTAAAATCTTTGTACAGATTTTGTGCACATGTACTTGATGAGATTTTGAGATGAAAAGAATTTCAAAGTGTTTTTTCATGAGTCAGTCGACAGTGTGAATCACTTATTCAACTATATTACTGTTATATTTGGAATTTTGTTTTGCCTACTTGCTCCAACGGCTATATTTTCAAAAGTTAGTTAGGATTAACTAACTGGGTCAACTGTCATAAATGTGCATTGACTTTTTTGATTGAGGAGCCTGTGTGTTTGACTGTCTGTTATAATTGATTCAATACAGTCGACTGTAATAGTAGGTTTTTCGACTGAGACTTACAGGAAAACTATAAATAGAAACAGAACACGAATTGTTCAAAGACTTTTGTGATCTAACATTTTCATTGTCATGTTTCAGAGAAAGCTCTCAGTTTCAGAAGCTCCAAGAATTCTCCAAGAAGACAGTGGTGATCTTTCTTGAGAGAGATTCAGATTGAGGAGTCAATTGCGCTTACTGTTTGATCAACATCTGCACAAAGAAGGTGCTTCTGGTTTGATCTTGAAGGCTTGGCATCCTGTGAAGACTGCTGCATTTGACTGAAGGCTTGGCATCTTGTGAAGACTGCTGCATTTGACTGAAGGCTTGGCAACCAGTGAAGTGTGTTGTGATAGGCTTGGCAACCTTTGAAGCGTGTTGTGATAGGCTTGGCATCCAGTGAAAAGTGCTGGTGACACGTTGAGGATTGTTCAACGTGGGTGCAGATTGCAGGAGAGGGGATTCTTACTGTAATTCTGGTTTTTGTGTGCAGCTATTTGGTTTTGGGTTAGAGAGGAGACTTATATTTTTGTGTGGTGCTTCTATAAATTCCTTGCTGTAAAACCCGCAACCATTATAGTGCATTGGCTTCCAAGGTTGGAAGGACACTAGATGTAGGCATTGTTGGCCGAACCAGTGTAAAAATCAGTGTTTGATTTTCTCTACCCCTGAACTCTTTAAATTCAGTCAACTATACCTATTTAAGCAGTCAACTACGTTTTTCCACTACATTACATTTTTCAATAACTTGCATTTCAAGGAAAGATCAAAAGCTTTGAATTTTCATACCAAGATTGCGAAAAGATTTTAAATTTGAACTAACACCAATTCACCCCCCCCCCTCTTGGTGGAAAACGAAGCCAACTTGTTTCCTAACATTATCCACATGTCACATGAAACAAAATTGACTTTCATCTACCACAATCAACATCCTAACACACAAATGTCATCACAAGGACTTTTTCAAGGCTTATAATGTGGCTGGACTAACAAGAAACATTGGTTTTTCAGATCACAAAATCCATGAGTTAAGAGAGTTCTCCAACATTCATAGTTTAAGCACCAACTGTCTTTCAACCAATCTACTCATTCCCATCTTTTCCCTTTTTTTTCTTTTACTTTTACATTGAGCTTTTCTTCATGCTTTTCTTTTCTTTTCTTTTCTATTTTCTCATGCTTTTTTCTTTCAACACATAAGCTCAATGCTTTTTCTTTGCCTTTTAATTCCCCAACAACCCTAAACTTGAACCTTTATCAATACCATTTTAGTATTCTCAACTCAACTCAAGGTAAAGATTTTTCTCAAAAAGGTTTTCAAAGTGTTTCAGGCTAAGGTTCAAAAAGGGTAGAACACATGGTTCTCTTTACTTTGGGCGAAAATTTGGCTAAGTAAGGGCTTCCGAAGATGGCCTTGATCATATGACATAAGCATGTAATTCAACCAATCATAAAGACTCAGGCAATATCATTCATGCTTCCAAATGAATAGCAAATATATCAACAAACACTCTGGAGCTCAAAACCTCACACAATTATGCTTACTCTACATCTCAAATATCAATCATACATCCTACTTAGCATCATAACCACAATCATACTCATTATGCATCTGTTCACACAGCTTGTGAACAATTAACCTATATATAAGCATGTAAAACAATCTCAATCATCATCCACATCAAGCATCATGAAGCACACTCATCATGCAATAAAACAAGTCAAACCATAATCAGAAAAGGTGTTCAGGAAAGTACAGACATACCTACATTACTCAACAAAATTCATCCTAATCTAGAAGCTCAAAATACAAAAGGAAAAAGAAAGATAAAACCATGTCTACTGCAATGAAATCCATCAGTAAATGCCTATCAACCCATGTTGTCGTTTGAATCCTCATCGTCTCCAGCCTCTACAGCCTCAAAGTCATCATCCTCCTCATCATCCTCGTCCATAGTTGGAGCTTCAGCTGCTCCAACTCCACTCCCATGTGCCTGCTCCTGAGGCCAAGCCATAGCACTATGGAACTCGTCCATAGTCCACCTATTGATAACAATCTAAAAACCGTTATTTTCATGCTTAAATTTGATATCAAAACACACCTTTTATGGCTTAGAATGAGCTTAGAATCAAGTAAAACACTTAGTTCAGTCACATGAGAGTAAAAAGTTGTTTTTAGAGATATTATGCTTGTTTTGCATTGTTTTGCAGGGTTTTGATGAGAATTGAAGATGGAAGTGAAGTAGGGAGGACTTAGACTTAAGAAAAGAGGAAAAAAGGAAAAAAAGAAGAGTCAAGTACACCGCTCAGCGCCAACTTCCAGCGCTGAGCGCCAGATCAAGGGTGCATTCACTGTTTCTCGCCTAAGCGGTGCAGCTGAGCGTCCAGAACGATTAGAGGCAAACCGTTGAGCGGTGAGATGCACCGCTGAGCGGTCTGCAGCTTGGAGGCAAACCGGTGAGCGGCCAATTTAGGCGCTCAATGGTGCAATATTGGGCTTGGGCTTAAATTTTGCTCCTTTTATGCTTTATAAATAGCCCCAGTGCGATCTTCAGAGTATTCTTTTGGCAAGCAGAGAAGTTCAGAGCTATTCTACACTCCTTGGAGACAGTTTCTTGGATGCTTAGGCTCCAATTTATCAAATCTAGGGTTTACTCTTTCATTCTTTCATTTAATTCCATCTAGTTTCACCATGTCCATGGTGAGCTAAACCCTTTGTTGTTGGGGAACAATGTAATCTTTTGAAACTCTCTTATATTGAAATTTTTGTTTTATTAATATGCTTGCATATGCTTCTATTATCAATTGTTGGGTTTCTTATCTATGCTTCAAGCTTTTATTGTTTAACTCATTCGATATAAAGATATTTGCCTTTGTCGATACGGGGACGTACGAGGAAGTCATGATCTGATAGGAAATTCCTTAACTAAGCAATACTGCCTAGGGATAGGGGTAGGACGATCAATTGTATTTTGCTTCTGTATATAATGCATTGCTAATTACTAGGGGAGACTAGGGATAGTAAATCAGTAACTAGTAATAGGCTCTTTTCGCCGAGGGATCGGGTTTAGGGTAGACTAAGAAAGTTTGCATGACAATTAGATAATAAAGCGAATTTTATAAGAAGAGTAGATATAAGAAGGTGGATAAGATGAAATTGTAAACCCCAACAACTTCATTCATCCAATGATTCAATTGGCTAAAGAAACTATGGATGAATGGAGTTGTTGGGGTTTACAATTTCATCTTATTCACCCTCATATATCTACTCTTCTTATTTAATTTGCTTATTTATCATATTTTCATGCAAACTTCCTTAGTCTACCCTTAACCAAATCCCTTGGTGAAAAGAGCCTATTACTAATTACCAGCTTGTTATCCCTAGCCTCCCCTAGTAATTAATAATGCATGATAAACGGAAACGAAATACAATTGATCGTCCCCTTCCTATCGCTAGGCGGTATTAGCATAATCAAGGAATTATCCCCAGTTCATGACATTACCGTACGTCCCCGTATCAATAAAGACAAACAACATTTACCGAATGAGTTAAACGATAAAAGCATTAAGCACAGGTGAAGAACCCAACAATTGATAAATCAAGCATATGCAAACATATAAAATAAAGGGTTAAATATGTTTTTAGTCCCTATATTTTGGGCCAATTTTGGTTTTAGTCCCTCTTTCAAACTAAGGTACAATTTAGTCCTTCAACTTTAGAAAACTCTGGTTTTAGTCCTTTTTACCAAATTTCTTTAACTTTATTTGCTATTTCAAACGCGTTTCTTAGTTAACATTGAAGCAAAAATGTGTCAAACAGGATAAACAATCCAAATGCTATAATGAAACGTGCTTGAAACAGATAATAAAGTTAAAAAATTTTGGTAAAAAGGACTAAAACCAGAGTTTTTTAAAGTTGAAGGACTAAATTGTACCTTAGTTTGAAAGAGGGACTAAAACCAAAATCACCCCAAAGTATAGGGACTAAAACCATATTTAACCCTAAAATAAATAAGAATTTGGATATATGAGGGTTTCAAAAGATTACATTGTTCCCCAACAACCTAGGGTTTAGTTCACCATAATCATGGTGAATCTAGATGAAATATGATGGAAGAATGGAAGAAATAACCCTAAACTTGGTAGATCGGAGCCTAAGCATCCAAAGAACCTCCTCCAAGGTGTGTGGAATAGCTCTGGACGTTTCTTTCTGCCAAAAGAATGTGTTTTGATTCGCACTGGGCCTATATATAAGCCCAAAAGATAACAGAAAGATTATAGAATCTAGCTAATAAAAACAAACAACCGCTCAGGCGCCTAAGTTCACCGCTCAGCTGTTTCCCTCTAGCTGCTTGGACCGCTCAGCGGTCAGTTTTGCCGCTGAGCGGTTTCCCTCTAATCGCTCTGCACGCTCAGCAGTCCATTTTGGCGCTCAGCGGCTCACGTGACCCTTCTTTTCATCCTTTTTCTTCTTCTTTCATGGGTCTAATTCCACCTTACTTCACTTCCATCTTCAATACACCTTAAAACCTTGCAAAACAATGTAAAAACAAGTATAATATCTCTAAAACCAACTTTTGACTCTCACAAGACTCAACTAAGTGTTTTACTTTATTTTAAGCTCATTCTAAGCCATAAAGGTTGTGTTTTCATATCAAATTTAAGTATGAAAATAACGGTTTTTAGACCGTTCTCCGCGTGCTTTATTGGCTCATCCTGTTGAGCTGCTCCTCTCCTAGGCCGTCTCCGAGGCACTGGTCTGGCTGCCTCATATCCTTCACAGTATTTTCTGTAGTAGGCAACATTTATGGCCTTCCTAGGCCTCTCAAATGGTGGAATAAAAGTATCCACCTCAGCCTACTCACACAAATATGAAATCAGAGAAGGATGACCCAATGGTGTCCTGTTGCTCACAGTAACTACACAACTCTCAATCTCATTAGCGATGACCTCGCCAATGTTAACATTCATTTGTCTCAACATACAGTAGATAAACATAATCCTGTGGACAGTGATATCAGAAACATGGGAGCAAGGCTGGACATTGGCATTAGTATATGTCATCCAATATTTTGCCAGGGGTGTCAGATCCGCCCTCTTGATGTTAATGGGCACATCGTTTGGGTTCCTGTGAAAATGTCCTCCAGGAACAGAGAGTGCCCTCTCAATGTCCTCGTAGTCTGAACACTCCCTAATATTCAGTGCATACTAGCACTACTCGCCAACCCACTTAGTAACCAAGAAGTTGTTAATAGTCTCAGGGTCATATGTGATGATCTGCCCCCGAACATAACTGGTATACCTCTCCATGTTCACTCCCCTGAATAAGGCATTAGTATAGAACTCCTTCACCACTTCAATGTTAGCTGGTGCAGGGTACGTGGCCAACTTCTCCCAATTCCTGCTTTCTAACTCTGCACCAAACTTTGGAGCCAAATTTGGAATCCATATGGCCTTCCTCTCCATCAGCAATCTCCTTTCTTGAACCACTAGGAAGTGTTGCTCATGTTTCCTAGAAAGAAACCTATGAGAATAAAATCTTTGTGGCCTCTCTGGCTCATTTCTCTTCTTCGTTGCGGTCTTTACTCTCCTTGAAGATGATGTCATTCCTACATCAAATACAATTCAAGAGACCAAAAAAATTCACCATCAAGGGTTAGCAAACTATCAAAAACATATTTTTCCAGCACTGTCTAGTGCTAAGGGCAAAACAGGGCCCCTCAGCACCACTTGCATCATCATAATAAGGCAAAAACTAAATATGCCACCCACCACTCAGCGTCAGCTGACCGCTCAGCGGTGGCAACGGGAAATTTTCAAAACCCATGCCTAACCGTTTCTAATCTCCACCTAATCATCATATTCTCAGTTCCAGACCACAATCATTCAATTTAATCGGTGCAAAATGTTTCTATTTCATCAAATTGTGCATAGAAATCAAAAGCCCTAATTTTTCATGTTTCTACACATGTTCTTTATCAAATCTCAATTCTAGAAACCCTGAGAATAAAATTGCATGACTTACTTGAGTGGAGTACTCTAGATGCTTGCAAATGCTCTTTCAAATAATAATGATGCTTCCCCAATGCAATTCTCTCGCCAAAAACTCCAAACTTTTGTCAAAGGAATGGTGAAAAGTGAAGAACTATGGAGTTTTAGTGAGTGGGTGATGGGAAAAACAAAGGAAAACCCTTTGAAAAGCTCTTGAGTTTGAAAGCAAAGTGTGGCAGAATGCTTGGGCGAGCCCTAAGGGGTATTTAAAAAGTGCAGATAGGCCTCCAACGCTGATCCTTTTAAAAGCCCAATTTGTAATATGCGACGCCACCGCTCAACGCTGGCTTACCGCTGAGTGGTGGGCGTTAAAAATTTTTCCCCTTTTTTTCTGCTTGCCTTGCACGTTTCTGTGACCTATACACTTGATTTCAACTCTAAATTTTCAATTTTATGCACTTCCCCTCTCACATGCAACACTCAAATCCTAAAATGCAACTAAAACAGAGTTTAGAATAAAAATAAAGACAATAATCAACTGGGTTGCCTCCCAAGTAGTGCTTGTTTAACGTCACAAGCCTGATCCAAACCTTTCTCGCACTTGTGAGTAAGTGCTTCCCAACACCCTTCTGTAGGTGTTCTTACCTGTATCATTTAGTAGATACATAAATAATTAGCATCCCTCAGTAGATGCTACCCAATCAAAATTGTTTAAAAATCCCAAAAAAATTACAAGTCCAAATAATTAAAAAAAAATAAAAATAATAATAATGATGTTCAACAGTTACAAGGATGCCTTCCAATAAGCTCACATATTCTCTTTCAAGTTGATGTCTTCATCACACCAACTCATCAGCTGCCTTTTATCCACCCTCTTGACTTTTCTAGAGTATGGATCTACAATTTCTACCTCTCTAGTCTTTATATACCCCTTCACCATCCACTCCTTCTTCTTGTATTTTACCTTTGAACTAGGTTGGAATGATGCATCCTTTGAGTCAATTGGGCCTCCTTTATCAACCTCCTTAGGTACTTGCAAAATATTACAATTATCATTGTCAGTACCTTTAGATCCTCCAACTACAGCATCTCTCCTTGAAGCTCTGTATTTGGCTCTTTTTTGTATCCGTGTGAGCTTCTCCTCCGAGCCATTATAAATTAAGACGTTTTCTTGGTCCTTTAGCATAATCCTCTCGTCATAGACGCTAATAATCACTTTGGCAGTCTTCACAAAAGGTCTACCAAGAATCAATGGAATCCTCTCATTAGTCTCCATATCCATGACTATAAAATCAACCAAGAACTCCAAATGCTCAACACGAATGACCACATCTTCCACCATACCAACAGGTCTCTTAGAAGATCCATCTGCTACCATCACAGAAAGATTAGATGGTTTTAATGTTAGCCCTCCAATTTTCTTCAAATAAAATAAAGGCATCATATTAATACTAGACCCAGAATCTAGCATAGCTCTCCCTACATCCACATCACCAATAACGCATGGAAGAGAAACACTCCTTGGATCTTTCATCTTAAGCGGATGTTTTCTCTTCTTAGGACCTGTATAAGTTTCCTGTTTTTCAATTTCTTCTTCTTCAAGATTTATAACCTCTCCAAGACAGTACTTTATTCTCTTGGAGTAAACAGGAACTTGGTGGAGTACCTCAACTGAAGGCATAAGAATCACCTGATTAAAAATCTCTCTGAATTGCCCATAATGATTTTCTCTTCTCTCGTCTCCACTCTCATTTGATCTCTCTTCTTCACTCTCAAATTTTTTTTCTTTCCTCTCCTCTTGTTCATCCTCACTACTCTTTATCTCAATAGTCTCTTTTTCAACTCCTCTCTCATGAATGCTCACCACCATTTTACACTCCTCTTTAGGGTTAACAACAGTATTAGCCCTAAATTGGTTCTTCTCAGTGACATCCACCCTCTTTGAAAGTTGACCTATTTGCATCTCCAAAGTTCTGAAATTAGCTTCATGACTCTTAAAGTGCGAATCATACACCTTTAGAAATTTATCAAATTTATCATCAAGGTTTCTGACTTGCTCATTTAAACTAGCCACCTGTTTCCATAAGGGTGGTTGTTGTGGTCTATTGTTGAAAAGGCCTCCTGTCTGCCCAGACTGGTTACTCTGATTCTGCAAAATACTAGGGTGATTCTTCCAACCTTGGCTATAGTTGCCTTGGTTGAAGTTACCCTGTCTATACTGGAACTGATTACCCATAAAGTTCGTCTCTTCTTGTGCTTCTTCAGGCACTGCACATTGACCATTAATATGGTCACCACCACAAAAATCACAAAGTTGTTGAGCTTATGAGATATTCCTTATTTCCTTTGGAAGTTGAGCAAGAATCTTTGACAAGTTATCAATTTTCTGATTTAGGAGTTGATTCTGAGCTAATAATGCATCATGAGCAGGAAAGTGTAGCATTCCCCTCTTTTGAGTTGTTGTTCCCCTTTCACTATGAGTCTCTTGCTCATATGCAGCCATGCTTTCAATCAAATCGTAAGTGATGAAGGTTGAAAAACAGTTATTTTCATATGTCAATTTGGACCAAATTACGCCCTTTACTACTTGGAATGAGCCTAGAATCAAGCAAAACTCAATAAATGACTCTGTAGAGAGAAAAAAGTTGTTTTTAGCGATTTTATGCTTGTTTTGCATTGTTTTGTAGCTAATTTTGAGAAAGTGAAAAATGGAGTTAAAGATACAGGTCGTTGACTCAAGAAAAGAGCAGAAAAATGAAGATTTGAAGAGTCGACACACCGCCCGGTGGCACACTTAAACCGTCGGGCGGTCCAGGACGAGGAGTAGGCATGGCGATTGACGCTGGGC